>NC_056746.1:714175357-714210357 GCF_019279795.1 Protopterus annectens
AGGCTGTTGTTTATTGTAACCCCAAGCAGTTTTGTATAGGGTACTACTTCAATATTATATTATATATAATATATGCATATCAATCTTTATCTACTAATATCGATGCATTAAAACCCTCTTTAATGATATACTACATTAGAACATTAAACACAGATTCATATTCCTTAGTGACCTTAACCTAAGCTTGAATGCCCCAAGCAGAAAAAAAGTTAACCCAAACATCTTCCTTTCAAAATCACAGAATGTAAGTAACAATTATCTCAGCCAGACTCCCAAACATATCATAATGTCTTGTCAGACATAATTTTTGCAAACATACTCCAGGTGGCCATGGTGGTGCAGTGGTTAGCATTGCCACCTCACAGCGAGAGGTACTCCGGTTTGATCCTCGGCTGGGGTGCCTTCTGTGTGGAGTCTGCATGTCCTCCCTGTGGTCACGTGGGTTTCCTCCAGGTGCTCTGGTTTCCTCCCAAAGACATGCTGGAAAAGTTTCTTTTTAGAGTATGTAATCAAAAGTGGCAACATGAAGAAACTTCTCATGTAGGTGGATTGGACACTCTAAATTGGCCCTAGATGTGAGTGTGTGTGTTTGTGCCTCCTGTGGAAGGTTGGGTGCCGGGCTGGCAACTCAACACTGTAAAACTCCACTGCCAATCATGAGCAGACAAGGTGATCTGCTGTGGCAACTCCTAACCAGAAAAAAATGAAAGAAGAAGACTCCATCCATGAACCTTAGTATCCATCCTTCACCATACTTTAAGTGACTACTGCCCAGTACTCTTCACCTAATCCTTCAAAACACCTAAAAACACTCATTATAGCATTTTGTTGTCCCATCTGTATAAATAAAGGACCCATATTCATAAAATGGTTTCCCTGATAGACTGGACAGAAAATACCAAATTATGCCCAAAACTTCTTTAACACCCTTCTATTGTATATTTAGGATAAATATATAAGTATATACCCAGCCTTGAAATGTTGCTTTCATAGTGACCTTCCTCCAAGTCTAGAAAACAAATGTGAATGAGACAAGAACTGGCACTTATAGAAAGCATCATACTACCTAGACCACTATGATTGGGCTATTTCAACTACCCCACCATTAACTGGGAAAATTACTCATGTACCAACTCCTTTGCTCAACATTTTCTGGAATTCATAAATTCCAATGCCTTGGGTCAACTTATTCACACTCCCACCAGGGGCAGCAATATCCTAGACCTGGTCACTACCAACATGGGCGATCGGTGTTCCATACCAGAGGTCAATTCCTCATTGGTCAGATCCGACCACAAGCTAATCACCCTAGACATCCACATCCTGCCCCCACCCCCCATTAGGGAAACCACCATAAAAAATGTCTCTAAAGCCAACTTCATGCTTCTTAAGACAGAAGTGGCAAACTTCACGACACCCATGCAGACGGACAATAGAGGTTCGACTGCTGAATCCTACACAAATGCACTTTATAAGCACTTAAACGAGTGCATGGATCGTGCTATCCTTAACAGAACCAAGATGCTATCCTCCAAAAATAGGAAGCCAATCTGGTGATCCCCTGCCATAAACAAACTCTACAACAGAAGAAAGAAACTGTTGCAAAAAAGAGTAAAATCCCATTACTGGAGGAACTCCCTGGTCAGCCTCAATAAGAAGCTGAGATCCCTCATAAAATTCTCCAAAGCTAGTTACGAAAACAAAATTGCCACTGATTCTAAAGACAACCACAAAGCATTCTATAGCTGTGTCAAGAATCTCAATGGCAACACTCAGATCTGCTCTGAGTTACAGTACAATGGCACTAAATATACAGAACCAACTGATATTGCCAACATACTGGAACTACCACCCCATTAGCCTGACGAGCCTGGTCTGCAAGGCCATGGAACATATCATCATGGAACTTATAAACAAAGACATTGGTATTCTCCAAACTCTGGATCCCATCTAGTTTGGGTTTGTAAAAGGCAGATCACGTCTCCTAAACATGATAGACTTCTTTGACACAGTCATCAAAGTCATAGATGAGGGTAAAGTGGTTCACACAGCC
Source organism: Protopterus annectens (assembly GCF_019279795.1). Lineage (NCBI taxonomy): Eukaryota > Metazoa > Chordata > Ceratodontiformes > Protopteridae > Protopterus > Protopterus annectens. Next base: position 714,177,411 of record NC_056746.1, read on the forward strand.
TATCTAGATCTTGCCAAGGCTTTTGACACCATCCCCCACTTTGGAATTATAGACAAACTCACTAAACTAGGTATAAATCCCTATGTCACAAGATGGATTGCAAGTGGCTTGCTGACAGAACTCACACTGTGAAAGTAGCAGACTCCAAATCTGACTTCAGACCAGTGACAAGTGAAGTACCACAGGGTTCAGTCCTGGGTCCTCTTCTATTTGGTATCTACTTTTCTGAAGTACAGGTTAACACAGAAGGTCTTTGGCTAATGAGGTTTACAGATGAATGCAACAAGGAGCCATAATCAAAACTCCTAACGATGTGGACATCTTACAAAAAGGCCTCACTGAGACAGATGCCTAGTGTCAAAGACATGGCCTCAAGCTCAATGCCAAAAAGTGCATTGATATCCCCTTTGGTAAAAACTCTGTACCCATGAGCTACCACATAGGTGGTAGTCTACTTAACACCAAAAGTGTGATAAGAGACCTTTGGACACAGATGGACAGTAGTCTCTCTTTTGATAATCACATCACCACAGTAGTCAGGAAATCCTTCTGTGTGGCACACCTCATCACAAAAGGTTTCTCATCCAGGATAAAAGAGGTCATTGTTCCCCTATACTCATCACTCATTAGACCCATTACAGAGTACAGTGCCCCTTTTGGTATGTACCTCACAAGACATCTACAACAACTGGAAAGGCTACAGAAATACCTCACAAAGAGGATTACTGGCCTCAAACAGATGCCCTACACAGACTGTCTCAAAAAAATCCAGCTTTACTCCGTCACATATCGCCTACTCAGAGGTGATCTCTGCCTAACATGCAAAGCTATGTCAAACCCAGAGTTGTTGGACATGCTCCACTTAAAGAAATCCCAGTCCCTTCAAGCTACATGCTCTAGGGACCTAAACCTTGTCACCACAATAAACAGAACATGCTGGATGGGTAGATTCCTGTCCCAGAGACTTTCCATACTCTAGAAAAACTACCTATCTATATCAAACAAAGCTCCTCATTAGCACTCTTCAAGAAAAACATTGATGATTAGATGGGAAATAGGAAATTCATCCCAGGGATCACCTCTGTGGCTCTGCTCAGCAGGGACACAGGAAAATAATTTTCTTGGGTGGCGAAAGCCAGGGTACCTTTTTGGCTAGGCTTATATAGGCCCTAGGGCCAATAGCCTACTACCTACCTATGAACCTATGAACCTATGATCAGTTCCAAAAACTTAAAAATAAATCATATAGTGGATTCCTTGTTAAAATTTTAGCCATGAGAGATTAACAAAAAGATATAATATGAAATGAAGCAATTTAAGCTCAAAACATTTCAGGTGCTACTCACAGACTAAAATATCAGATGGCTACTAATCTTTTGGCTGAGCACCCCTACCCTGTTCCTCCCACATCCCAATATTCTCCAACCACTCATGGTCCAGTCCCAGTCTTATCAACAATAACTTTCACTTCAGTGATATCTCTCCTCACTCTGTCCATAAACAACTACATAGCTTGTCACAAATTCTCTCAGATCCAACACCTTTCAACCAAAATGCATGAAAAATACCCCATCTTATATTGTTTAAAATCACTACTATGCCTGTAACCTTAGCTTACCAAATTAGCCTTATACCAGATGAGTTGAAATCTACAATCATTATACATGTAACTAAACTTAATGCAGACTGCTAAATAACTTTCACCTCATTTGTAACCTACCCCTCATTATCACCACTCAGAAAGCATTGGAAGAATTGGAGCATTTCTCCAAAGACCTGCATTGAAAATAAGCTCTGTCCTAGCCAGACTTTCTCGGTTAACAAATGTTAAATAAATAAATAAAAATTAATATGCAGCTAAAGACCACCATGCTTATAATTCAACAGAATTCTAACTTTCTTCCCTCAAAACATATCTTTAATAACGTTGATAAAGACACATGCACAAGGTCAGTTTTATCAGTCTACTCATATCTGTTGATCTTATTGCTTATTATCAGCTTCTAGAAACACCATAGTTTAAAAATATATATAACATCTCTATCAAAACCAACCTCAGAAACACAAATACTAAAGTGAGATTCAACACTTTTTGCTCAAAAGGTCACCATGTAGCCTGAAAAGAAAGGTATTGCACTATAATAAGCCCTCTAGGGTTGGAAAAGCTGTCTTATAACTGGTTTCAACCCTTAGAGATTTACCAGTACCCATTTATCTGATCTAATGTGGGTCCAAAATCTGAGTTATCTACCCCAGACACCGGATAGCAGTTACATTTTGAAATGCTATTCAGCTTCTTTTTAAAGTATTACAGAACCTAGTTGTTCCATTCTACCTTCTATAAGAAACACAGGCAGCACCACCACCTTCAAACAAATACTGAAAAATAATCTCAACTCTTCCTGGCTATGTTCCTGCTCTATAACCTAACCTCTTCACTTTCCTTATATGATTACTAAACTCCTATGTCTTTTGCTATTAGTGACTGATGATACTTTCTCCATATTTATTTTTATCTTTACTTGTTGGTACTGGTACAATAATACTGATTAATATATCTCTGTTTATACCACTCTGATTGAATTAATTGAATTCTGCTTTAATGTATATTTTCTGTATATATTACTGTAATGAAACAAACTAGATTCCTGCTGTTATGTATATATTCTATATATTTTACTATATTTACTATCTGTAACACTGTTTCTGCTTCTGTACTAATTAATGTTTATATTTTTTCTGTATCTCGTTGGAGCTTTTCTCCCCGGGCCTCCACTGAAAATGGGCTCTTTTAGGCCCAGTGGACTATCCCGGTAAACAAATGCAATAAATAAATAAATAAATAAATAAAACTACAGTGCTATTCCCCTCACTAATTTTTTGACTTTTCTCACACCTTCCTCAAGCATGTTTTGTATTTTTTTTGCACAGCTTTTACTGACTTTACTTCACCTTACCTGCAAACTCTGGTATTCTGCAATGGTCTAAGTTAACCTTTTCTCCTGGTACATCCTCACTATTAAATTAGCATTAATCATTAATCATTAAATTAATTGAAGCATTAGATGCAGGACATCCAGATTCCATAACAGCTTCTTCCCATGTGCTATTAGACTGCTGAACAACAAATCCATAGCCTAGCCCGCTAAATGGGTAAACAAACATTATTTAAGTGCAATATTTCATTGTTATTTACATAACTCTCTACATAGCTCACTTTACACATCTCTATCTGCACTATGAAAGCTGTAAACTAAGTTTTTTTTTTTTTTTTTTTTTAGTGTGCCTCTTTCTTTATAGTACTGTGTGTTATATATCCTTATATTTGTAAATCTGTTCCTGTTGTTGTATTGTTTTTGTTTCTGCTGTAAAAACTTTCAAAATGTTATCTTTTTTTTTATTGTATTTATTTTTAGTATCTTATTTTGATTTCTCTTTTCAGTATTTTTAAATTATTATTAATCTTCCTTCTGTGAGCTATAATTCTTATGGTACGAGCCTAAGTATTGAAATTTCGTGCAGTGACACGCACTTTTTCCTGTGTTTATCTGTATAACAATAAAGTTTACTTTGACTTTAACTTTGACTTTGACTATGGTATCGAATCAGGTTTGTTTCTCAAGGTGGTTCTGAAAACATTTACTTGTTTCTTGACAGAGATTCTCTACTCTTTTTTTCTGTCACTTAGATAATGTGCCATCTACCTCTTCAGAAGACATATAGGTTGGTTTTCTTTTTTTCAAACAGTTCCATCAGTTTCTGTCATTAAACTAATGGGAGGGGTCTGTGCTTCTTTTTGCAGTTTCAGAACAGTGACAGGGTGTATTTTTTCTGACCTCCTCAAACCTGTCTCTCTCTTGATCTGAGGTTTACAAAATTTAATGTTTCTACTATTTTAAATGGACCCTGTCATCCAGCCAAAATCATTTTTTTCAGCTGAGGGGACCTGTGGAATAACTTCAAAGGACTGGACCCTGCCTCAGCACATGCTCCTTCCCTACTGGCTACAACAGGTAAAGTATTAATTGTTCTTGCTTTTCAATAGTTTCCTTAACTTTTCTTAGCATTGATATTAATGTTCTATTAAAACTTCTCACATATCCCAGGACCTCCACTCCGCATTCCTGGAAACAATGGGAAACATAAAGGTCCTACCAAACACCCTAATATTGGGTGATTTCAATTACCCAAACATTAACTGGGAGAACTACTCAAGTACAAACTCCCTTGCCCAACATTTCCTAGAATTTATAAACTCAAATGCCCTGGATCAACTGGTCAACACCCCCACCAGAGGTGACAACATATTGGACCTGGTCATCACCAACATGGGTGACCGGTGTTCCACATCGGAGGTCAACCCCTCACTGGTTAGATCTAACCATAAACTGATTACTCTGGATATCCACACCTCCGGTCAAATAAACCACCGTGAAAAAATTTTCAAAAGGAAACTTCACGTTACTTAAGACCGAGGTGGGAAGTTTCAAAGCCCCCATGCTAAAGTATAATGCTGTCCAAGCAGCAAAATCCTTTACTAATGCACTCTATGGGCACCTACAAGAATGCATGGATTGTGCTATCCCAAACAAAACCAAGACTCACTCCTCCAAGAAAAGGAAACCAGTCTGGTAGACTCCTGCCATAAACAAGCTATACAATAGAAGGAGGAAACTAGTACAGAAAAGAGTAAAATCCCAAGAAGGGAAGACATCCCTGATCAGTATCAGCAAGAAACTACGTTCCCTCATAAAATCATCCAAGGCTAGCTTCAAAAGAAAAATTGCCATGGACTTCAAAGATAACCACAAGGCATTATTTAGCTATGTCAAGAATCTAAGTGGCAATTCTCAGATGTGCTCGGAGTTAGTGCAGAATGGCACAAAATACACTGAACTGACTGATATAGCCAACATCCTGGCAGACAGGTTCAATACAAACTTTACCCCCCTCTCACCCCCAAAAGAGCCCATAACTATACCAGAAGAAAGTAGTGCCCCTGAAATCACAGACAGGTTAAAACAGCATTCTCCAAAGCCAAAAACACAGCATCAATGGGACCGGTCAGTGTCCCAGGCTGCATCCTACATGAGCTAAAAGATGAACTTACCCCTCACCTAAACACATTGTTTAAACTCAGCCTCTCCACAGGCTACATGCCCATGGAGTGGCACACAGCAACGGTTATTCCACTCCACAAAAGGTGGAGCCACAATGGACCCCGGGAACTAATGCCCTATAAGCCTGACTAGCTTGGTCTGCAATGCTATGGAGCGCATCATCATGGATTTCATTAAGAGAGACATTGGGAACCTCCAAACACTGGACCCTACCCAGTTTGGCTTTGTAAAGGGCAGATCATGCCTTCTAAACCTGGTGGACTTCTTTGAGACAGTTACCAAGGCTATAGACGAGGGAAAGGTGGTCCACACAGCCTACCTAGACCTTGCAAAGGCCTTCGACACCATTCCCCACTCAGGTATTATAGACAAGCTCACCAGCCTGAACATAAACCCATACATCACGAGATGGGTTGCCAGCTGGCTCACGGACAGAACCCACATGGTAAGAGTTGTGGGAGCCAGGCCTGACTCTAAACCGGTTACAAGTGGCATTCCCCAGGGTTCAGTCGTAGGACACCTCCTGTTTGGCATATACTTCTCAGAGGTACAGGCAAGCACAGGAGAACTATGGCTGACCAAGGTCACAGACGACTGCAAACTAGGGGCAATAATTGACTCTCCGGCTGACACAGACATCCTCCAAAAGCATCTCACTGAGACAGATACTTGGTGTCAAAACCATGGCCTCAAGATAAATGCCAAAAGTGCATAGTCATCCCCTTTGGAAAAAACAAAGTACCCACAAACTACCACATAGGTGGTAGCCCCCTAAATACGGAAGATGTAATAAGGGATCTGGGGACCCAAGTAGATAGTAACCTCTCCTTTGATAATCACATTGTCAAAGTGGTTAGAAAATCCTTTTATGTGGCCCACCTAATCACAAAACGGTTTGCATTCAGATTGAAAGAGGTCATTGGGCCCCTCTACACATCACTCATCGGTCCCATCATAGAATACAATGCCCCATTTGGGATGTACCTTACAAGACACCTGCAACAACTGGAAAGACCACAGAAGTACCTCACCAAGAGGCTCACTGGCCTCAAGCAGATGTCCTATGCAGCTCAAGTGAAGAAACTCCAGCTGTACCCGGTTGCATACCACCTACTCAGAGGTGATCTCTGCCTGACATACAAGGCCATGTCTCACCCAGAATTGATGGACATGCTCCACCTAAAGAAAACCATATGCCCTTGAGCCACACGCTCCAGGGATCTAAACCTCACCACAACAATAAATAGGATGTGCTGAAGGGATAGATTCCTGTCCCAGAGACTTTCCATGCTCTGGAACAAGATTCCAATCTACATTAGGCAGAGCTCCTCGCTAGCCCTCTTCAAGAGAAACCTTGATGAGGGGATGGGAAACAGAAAGTTTACCCCAGGGATCTCTTCAATGGCTCTGCTGGACAGAGGCACAGGGAATTAATCTAAGGGGGCGGCGAAAGCCAAAATGCCTTTGGGCAGATAGCCTAGTACCTACCTATGAACCTATGAACCTATAAACTATCCAGCTATAGATGGCATACAGAGGTTTTTAATTTCTTTTGTACATTAGTCTTCACATAAATAGAGTCCCATTAACAGTGTTTATTCCCTTAAGTATCTTTATTCTGCTATCACCCTTCTAGAAAATAAGACTAGCTTCCTTGCTATATATTCATCATTAGCTTTACGTAGGGGAATAGCCTCAAAGTACTTAGTGCCGTAGCTCAGAATAACCAAGTATATTGAAACCCATTGCTGTATTTTACCTATGGCCCAACATTGTCCACAAAAATATGTTCAAATGTCATCTGTATAACAAGGTTTGGCATTAACTGCATTTTTGTACTGTTTCATGCTATTTTAACTGTATTTTTCATTGATAGATAGTGTTTCATTACTGTAATTGCATTTTTTAATTAATTACTTAACTGTAAACTGCTTTTTCATACTGAGAGTTGTATATTCTGCTTGTGAGTGCTCTATCTGTGCTTTTCTGTGCATTTCTGTGAGGTTTCCGTGTTCTAGTCAAGTAGCACAGTCTGGATAGAGACCTGCTGTTATCCAGGCCTGGTTGTTTTGTTTGTTGAGTTTCCTGTGTTTCTGGCAGCCATATTCTGCTGAGAGTGTCTTGTCTTCTCTGTAAGTAAGAGTAACAAGGTTGCTTGACCTTCTATAGCATGAGTGATTGGTTGAAAGAGCAGGAGCTAGCAAGGCAGGGTAGTAATTCAAGCTTCTAGATTCTTCCATCTTTTCTGGTATTTAAACCCTGTGTCTGCATGGGGCTGTGTTGTTTTTACCAGGCTGTGGAGTGGTGATTCATCAGTGGGACAAAGCATAAATTCCCTAAGACTCCAAGAGCAGGATAAGTTATTTTTACATTTATTAAACTGAATTGCACTTCTTAATGCTTATAATTGTGCTATACAGCTAATCTACTACATTCTGCACTGTTATAAAGCTTATTTTACTGTTTCATTGTATTTTTGTACTATTTTATACTGTTTTAACTGTATTTTTCATTGCTACCCACGGTGGTGGTGCTGCGGTAGCGTTGTCACCTCACAGTAAGATGCTGTCCGGTTCGATTCTCAGCTAGAGCATCTTCTGCATTGAGACCAGCATGAATGGGCATACTTTCGTTGAAGGGTGTGCGTCAGGGCTGGTAACTCAGCACGTAAAAATCAACTACCAATCATTAGCGGACCAGAGTTCCGCTGTGGCGACCCCTAACCGGGAAAAGCTGAAAGACACAACAAGTGTTTCATTACTGTAATTGCCTTTTTTACTGAATTACTTAACTGTAAACTGCTTTTTCATACTGAGAGATGTATTTTCTGTTTGTGAGTAGCTAGTAACTGTAGTATATTTCCCCACCCTTCCTCCTTGTAGGTGTTTTGTTCTTATACTTGGTGGCTTTGCAGTTGCCCGCCCCTACTGTAAATCTGATCTGGGCCTTTCCTTCCAGTCTAGTGTCATTAGCTCATTCTACTTAATACAGAGAGACACATAAACACATAAAAGCAAATAATCGAACAAAACTTTTTTTGTTGGATTAATACAGAGAGAAGATTTGAGAAGGCCAACCCACTTAGCTTCCTAACTTTGAATTATTTTCTGTTCCTCCTTTCTCCCTTTATAAAAAAAATAAAATAAAAATACTTTTCTAGAATTTACCATTGCTAGAGTTTCCTTGTGTTCTGACTGAGTGTGCTTCTCAAACAATCTGGAAATATAGAGCTGATAAGTATATTTTTGGTACTTTTTAACTGTTCAGAGTTCTGCACCGTCTTAATTTTTGCTTGACTGAATTATTTATATATTTGCTGACATTATTTTCTGATACTCTGCCTCCATTTTGATTTTTCTTAATTTACTGCTTTCTGCAGGTTTTTAGTATTTTTTTTAATTGCATTTATTTAAACTGTATTTGCTTTAATATTGCTACACATGCAAGTGTGCTAACTTGCAATGCATTTGAATTGTTTTACTGCTGTTTTAGCTGCTTTTCTGTAAAAAAGAGTTCTAAGCTTGTTTTCTACCTTTTCTGAACTAGTGTAGTCCAGATACAGATTTGTGTATACAGGACTGTTTGTAATCTTCTGAACAGCCCCCCCATGCCTTTCTGTGTTGGAGGGAAGCCTTCTAGCTTATCAGTGGGAGTGGTAAGCATTAGGTAGCTATCTACCACAAGAGGAGTGGTTTCTGGCAAAGAAACTGTAGTTTATTGAATGTTTAGGCAGTTTTTCCATTCCTTTCATCTTTCTGGTTTAAAAGTCCGTGTTTGCATGGGTTTGCACTTGTTTAAGCTTCGCTCAGTGGTGCCAAGCTGAGGTAAATTATTACTGGTGCCAGAAAGTCTGCTCTTCAGTTTTTCCTTTAGATCTTGCTAGTTCTTTCTCTCTTGCACTTCACATAGCCTAATTGCTTTGCACTTCAAAATGTTTTTGCAGCAATTATTATAGCACACTTAAGAGCAATCAGCACTAGTCATTCTTCACAGAAATAGCTTTAGTACTTAGTAGTTATGACCACCCCTCCTGGCATGATCAAAGGGCAGTTCCCTGTGCTTTCTTCTATTAACCTAGTGCACTTGGGTATTCTGTGTAGCTACTGCCTCATGTACACAGACAACCCTCTCCTCTTACCTTCCAACACTTGTGAGAGATGCACTTATATCATCAAACTGGAAGCTATGCACTCTTCAGCCAAGACTGGACTAGCTGGTCAAGAGGAGAAGGACAACACCTGCACCACACCACATGGAACACATAGCCCTCCAGAACACCCACTATGACAACTCTCACATAAAAACACAAACCACACACCCACCTTCGCGGAGGCGCACAACAGAAATTTACCCAAACAGCAGAGACCTCCAAGACAGAAATGCACTCGACCACCACAACACAGCACAAACCACAGGACACATAGCTCACCTCCACAGTATGTCCCTCAACCTAAGCCCCTAAGGCTAAACACCTTGCTCAATACACTAATCATAGGTGACTCAATAGTGAGGCACACAGATGTTCCACTCACTAGGTTGAATAAGGAGAAGGTAACATCCAGCTGTCTATCAGGTGCTAGAATCCAACATATAACACACACACTCAGGTCACTCCATAACAAGTACAAATATCACTCTGTCATTGTTCATGTGGGTGTGAATGACCTGAGACGCACCTCCCTGGACTACATGAAAAGAGACATGGTGGAGCTCTCGTTTTATGTGGCCCAGGCAGATATGACACTAGCCCTGAGCAGTATACTACCATCACCGAAAATGATACCGCAGTACAAACAAAAAATGATTGACTTCAACAATTGGCTAAGTTTCTGGTGTCATTTTAAGAGGATCCAGTATTTGTCTGCTTGGGATGACATGATTGACAGACCTCAATGCTTTTCCAGAGATTGCCTGCATCTGTCACCCCTGGGATTATGGGTACTGGCTAAGGCTCTTGCCATCCCTATAGTGACTTTTTTAGGCAGTGTTCCAAAGACCAAATTACCACAGTAATAGCTATAAATAAATGCAATCTGAGAGTCATGATGCTCAGTGCTAGAAGTCTAAATCTCAAGATGCACTCACTCAAAGCACTCCCCAAAATGGAGAACATCAACAACTGTGCTGTAACGGAAACCTGGTTTAAAGCGGTAGATACCACCCTGCACTCCAAGTCTATAACTCATTCCACACCTTTTGGCACCAAAACATGGACTGAAGCTCCAAAGGTGGTGGTGTCTCCATATTCATAAAAGATATGCACACCTCCAGACTAGTAGCCCAGCATAATGCATCTGAGATTCTTCAGGTACAATTAACATTGGGTAAGACTGCAATCCAGGTCATAGTCTGCTATAGGTCCCCAACCATGCCCCTAGACTCTCACTCAATGTTCCTAAACACCCTGGAATCTATCAACGTCCAACCAACAGTCTCATACTAGGAGACTTTAACTACTCCTCCATCAGCTGGGAAAACTACTCAAGCACCAATGCACTGGGCCAACACTTTCTGGAATTCATCAATTCCATAGCCCTGGACCAGTTCATTCTTACCCCCACTAGAAGAAGCGACATCCTTGACCTGGTTATTGCTAACATGGGCAACTGTTGCTCTACACCAATAGTCAATTCCTCTCTGGATAGATTCGACCACAAACTAATCACCATGGAAATCCACATCTCACCCACACCACATGCAAAGTTATCCACCATGAAAAACTTCTCCAAAACTGACTTTGGACTCCCAAAAACAGAGGTGATTAACTTCACAGCACTCATGCCAATGGAAAATAGATGCATGACTGCCAAATCATACACCAATGTGCTGTACAAACATGTACATAAATGCATGGAACTAGCCATACCCAACAGAACCAAGACGCTCTCCTCCAAAAAAAGGAAGCCTGTCTGGTGGTCCCCTACCATTAATAAACTCTGCAACAGAAGGAGGAAACTGCTGCAGAAAAAGGTGAAGTCCCAAGACTGGAAAAATTCCCTTATTAGCCTCAACAAAAAGCTGAGATCCCTCATCAAAACCTCCAAAGCCAGATATGAAAGCAGAATTGTGGTAGATACAAAAAACAACGACAAAGCCTTCTTTAACTATATCAAGAATTTCCATGGCAATACCCAGATTTGATCTGACTTACTGCACTTTGGTATCTCCTATACTGAGCCAACAGATATCGCCAACATACTGGTCAACAGATTCAGTGCCAACTTTACCCCCCCCCCAAGGATCAATCTCAATGCCAGAAGAATGCCAGGCACCCTGCATTACTGCAGCACAGGTTAAAGCTGCATTGTCTAAGGCCAAGAATATAGCTTCCATGGGGCCCAACAATATCCCTGGCTGTGTTCTACATTATTTACAAAGTGAACTGGCACCACATATGTATGCTCTGTATACTCACAGCCTAACCTCCGACTTTTATCCCTACTGAATGGTGCACTGCTGCATAGGTTCATAGGTTCATAGGTTCGTACTAGGCTATCTGCCCTAGGGCATTTATAAGCCTAGCCAGAGTGTATGTGGCTTACACCACCCCTTAGGATGAGAATACTATGCCCTTTTAGGGTTTAGTTTACTATGCCTCTGTCTAGTAGTGACACAGAGATGACCCCCGGGGTAAACCTACGATCTCCCATCCACTCGTTGAGTTATCCCTCTCCATAAAGGAGGAGTGACTACAGACCCTGGAAATTATTGCCCCATTAGACTGATTAGTCTGATATGTAAGGCTATGGAGCACATCATCATGGACCTAATTAACAAGGATATAGGGAATCTCCAAACTCTAGATCCCACACAGTTTGGTTTTGTGAAAGGTAGATCATGCCTGCTCAACCTGGTTGACTTCTTTGAGTCAGTCATCAGAGCAGTGGATGAAGGTAAGGCAGTTCATACAGCCGACTTCGATCTGCCCAAGCCCTTTGATACCATTCCTCACTCAGGACTTATTGATAAGCTCACCAAACTAGACATCAACCCCTATATCATTAGGAGGGTTGCAAATTGGCTGACAGATAGAACACACAGTGTGAAAGTAGCGAACTCCAAGTCAGACTGCTGACCAGTCATGAGTGGAGTCCCACAAGGATCAGTCCTGTGTCCTCTCCTGTTTGGCATCTACATCTCAGAAGTCCAGGCCAACACAGAGGGACTCTGGCTGACCAAATTCACAGACGACTGCAAGCTAGGAGCAATTATTAACTCCCCAAGTGATGCAGACATCCTACAGAAATGCCTCACTGTGCCCAGTGACTGCTGTCGAAACCATGGCCTTAACCTTAATGTCAAAACATGCATCGTCATCCCCTTTGGGAAAAACTCAGTTCTCACTAATTACCACATTGATGGGAGCCCACTGAACACTGAAGGCATTATAAGAGATCTGGGGAAACAGGTTGACAGTGACCTCTCCTTTGACCAACACATTGCCACTGTGGTCAGAAAGTCCTTCTCTGTGCACATCTCATTACCAAGGGTTTTTCATCCAGGAAGAAAGAGGTCATCATTTCTTTCTACTCTTCCCTCATTAGACCAATCATAGAGTAGAATGCCCTATTTGACATGTACCACAGTAGAAACCTGCAACAGCTGGAGAGGCCACAAAAGTACCTCACAAAGAGGATCCTAGGCCTTAAACACATTTCCTACATGGAGAGACTCAAAAAACTCTAGCTGTTCTGTCTCATATCATCTACTAAGAGGCGAGCTCTGCTTGACTTATAAAGCCATGTCTGACCCAGCTCTGTTAAAAATGCTACATCTAAAGAAATCCCAATTCCTCTGCACCACATGCTCCAGAGACTTCAATCTCATTACCACAATCAATAGAACATGCTGGAGGGACAGGTTCATAACCCATAGACTGCCCATGCTCTGGAATAGACTTTCCATATATGTCAAGCAGAGCACCTCACTAACCATCTTCAAGAGAAATCTTGATGAGTGGATGGGAAATAGAAAGTTCACCTCGGGGATCATTCCAGTGGCTCTACTTGATAGAGGCACTGGGAACTAACAACAAGCAGCACAATGCCAGGGCACTTTTATGGGCTAAGCTTGTAAAGGTCCCAGGGCCATTAGCCTAGTACACACCTATGAACCTTTGAACCTATTGAAGGATTTCTAATTTCTGGATTGGGGGCTGTCTTCTGTCATTTAGGATATCCAATAAGGAAGTTCTTAACATTTTTCATTATTGCTGGCCAGTTAACCTTGCTAGGATCCATACTATTGTCTTGTGCACTACAATGTGCTCTCCTTGTACATGACTATGTGCCAGCCTCATCATTAGGTTTTCGAAAGGCTTGAAAAGGTTGGGAACAACTAGTTGCTGTACTACGTCCTCTCTGTCCTTACCTACTCTGTACAATAACACATTTTGTAACTCTTAAGTATGGACAATAAGTAGGAGCATTTTGTTCATATTCTTCCCCTACAATTCTAACTATATTTTCCATTACTTTACCAAAATTGTCATCTTCACATTGTGCCTTTTTAAAGGCATACTTACACATCATGTACCTGTATGTTAGCCGATACTGGAGTTTCTTCAAGGTCGGTTTGTCATGCAGCAGAATGCACAGCCTTCTTTTCTAATAGCACCGGCACTGGAATGCCTAACTCTTCTCCTAAGAAAGACAGATCATAACAGTATTTCTTATTATCACTTACCATTTGTAATGTATTCCTTTTTTCTAGTTTCATTACTTTGTAATGTCAGAACTGAAGATATATTATTTTTTTAGTTGTTACTCATTCTATATTGCAGAAGTATAATTTGCAGCTTGAATTATACTTTTTTAAGTAAAGTCACCATTTTGCCTTCCATTTGTATAACTCATTTGGAGTTCTCAGAGTATTTTATTCTTTCTAAGAAAATATGGCCCCGCTGCAACCACCAAATATTCTGTTGATGCAAGGAAGTTTAGCTGAAAACTGAAAGCTGTGAATCCACACATTTAATTTTTCCGTGTTATGTCCAGAACAGCTGAAAAGCCTAAAATAATGCTGTGTACATTTATGTTATGTTGACGGGAGATAAACCTTTAAGATATTTAATGGTTTTACATTTCAAGAACAGAAAAAGTATCAGTAACATGGATAAAATTCAAGAATTATAATGAGCAGAGAAAGAAAAAAATCTTTTATGCATTTGTTATTTTTTCTTCGCAAGAAACTGAGGCCTACATAGCCTCAAAGTATTCAGTCTTATATGATCTTCTGCAATTTACAATACCTTTAATACCTTCTTAAATCTAAAAGTCCACTAAACTATAAACATAACCTGCTGGCAAGATCAATATATGTTCAAGGAAATGCCTCTTTTATGGAATATACTTCACTTATATATAAAGCAAACCAGATCTGTGAGCTTCCTTAAGTATAACATGGACAAATGGGTGGGCAATCATAAATACACCCTTGTATATCTACTCATGCCCTCATTGAAGGGGTCAAAGTTAGATATTAAGTACACCTCAGGTATTTCGCTCAAGCCCTTAATGAAGTGGGTGTGACTGGCTATTTATTAGTCATGTCATTGTGTATTCACTGTTTGGGATTTTTTTTCTAGGCTGCAAATGCTGTTCTGGTTCACTAGCCTAGTATTAACCTATAAACCTATAAATCTGCTACATATAGTCATCTTTTTCTCTGTAGTGTTCCTATATTTTTTTCTTAACAGGAATATCACTGTGACTCTGCTTAAGTTTATTTATGCCTCAGTATGCATCACCTTTTCCTTTGCCACTCATTCTTCGGGTTGCTCTCACTCTATCTCAGAGTGTTTAAGCACTACCCTCTCAGTTTCTTTTTCTTCTGAAAACTGATTTTCCTCTTCAAAGTGTATCCTATAGAAAAATATGTGTTCAGTTTTATTTATTTATTGCTTTCAAATACCTATTTCCTGCAGTTTTCTTTATTTGATTTTTCTGTCTTACTAGGACAGAAATAGGTTTATAACACTGATCAGTTACTACTTCAACCCTTTTAACTAGGGTAATGTAATCTTTTTTATTGCTCAGTTTCTCCATTTCAACACTCAACTGCTTTTTATAATTGCCCATTTCTGGGGCTTTATGTTTTAGTTGGACAGAAAGTTGAGAATTTTGTTCAGGATGCAACATTTTTTTTAACTTTCAAGCTTCATTCCCTTGGATGATGTCTTCCAAATGAGTAGTAAATATTTCTCTTCAGTTCTATTAATCATTTCTTCTCACTGCTCTCCAACATTTTTGGGCAGCAATGATTCTTGTGTTTCATATTTTGCAGCACTTTCTGGCTGACATATTTTACTATGTAACTCATTTCCTTCTACTGGTTCTGAAATTCCAGGCTACTTTGTCATAGGTGTATGCTGATGTATCACTCTAAATGGTATAGATTATTCCACTGCCTGCACCCTCAGCAAACCTTTTAAAACCTGTAGGAATTTTTAATTGTATGTCTTGATCTTTTTGGGTTTGTATACATTTAAGGATGTGTCTCTTGGTTCCTTTGTTCCCCCCTCCTTTTGTAAGTTAGGCAGAATAATCTTTATAGGCTTATTAACTCCTGGTTCCACTCAACACACTGATATAGGTTCATAGGTTGGTACTAGGCTATCAGCCCTAAGGCCTATACAAGCCTAGCCATAACAATTCCCTGGCAGTTTCTTCCCAGAATATTTACTTTGCTGGTCCCCTGTCTAGCAGGGCAAGTGATGTGACCCCCGGGGTGAATTTCCTATCTCCCTTCCAGTCGTTAAGGTTTTTTTTGAAGAGGGCCAAAGAGGTGCTCAGCTTGACATGAATGAGCAGTCTATTCCAGAGTATGGGGAGTCTCTGGGTCAGGAACATATCTCTCCAGCATGTTTTGTTCATTGTGATGACCGGGCTTAGATCCCTGGAGCATGTGGCTCTGAGGGATTGGGATTTCTTTATGTGTAGCATGTCCAACAGCACTGGGTTTGACATGGCCTTGTATGTTAAGCAGAGATTGCCTCTGAGTAGGCGATATGCGACAGAGTACAGCTGAAGTTTTTTTAGATGGTCAGCATGGGGCATCTGCTTTAGGCCTATGAATTTTTTAGTGACGTATTTATGTGGCCTTTCCAGTTGTTGCAGATTTCTTGTGAGGTACATACCAAATGGAGCATTGTACTCTATAATGGGTCTAATGAGGGATGAGTACAGTGGGACAATGACCTCCTTTTTTCTGGATGAAAAGCCCTTAGTGATGATGTGTGCCACATAGAAAGATTTCCTGACTGTTGTGGCTATGTGGTTATCGAAGGTGAGACCACTGTCCACCTGTGTCCCTAAGTACCTTATCACACTTTCGGTGTTTAGTGTACTGCCACTTATGTGGTAATTCATGGGTACATGGTTTTTCCTCAAAGGGGATAACTATACATTTCTTGGCACTGAGCTTGAGCCCATGGCTCTGGCACCAAGCATCTATTTCTGTAGGGCCCTTTTGTAGAATATCCACATAATTTTGGTGATTCAATAATGGCTCCCAGTTTGCAGTCATCTGCGAACTTTGTTAGCCAAAGTCCCTTAGTGCTGGTCTGTACTTCCGAGAAGTAGATGCCAAACAAGAAGGGTCCCAGGACTGAATCCTGAGGTACTCCGCTTGTCACTTGTCTGGAGTTGGATTTGGAGTCAGCTACTTTTACAGTGTGGGTTCTGTCAGTAAGCCAGTTGGCAACCCATCTAGTGATATAGGGATTAATGCCCAGCTTAGTAAGTTTATCTATGATTCCAGAGTGGGGGATGGTGTTGAAGGCCTTGGCGAGGACAAGATAGGCTGTGTGGACTGCCTTACCCACTATCCAAAATATTACATTTTTTCTAATTGCCCTTGTAAGTCTGTAAAGTGGCAAAAGTCTTCCCTATTTGTTTTGTTTTCTGTTAAATTGGATACTACAGCAGCAGGGTGAACTGCCTTTCCAAAGTAGTCTGTATTTCTACTTGAGTATTGCTTGAGCAATGAGATATTGTTTCCTACCTCCATAAATATGGATTAGTTTAGTTGCTGCTTTAGAGGGGATTTTCATTTTTATACACTGCAGCCCTTTACAAGTATAACCAAACTGTCTAACTAAGCCTAGTAAGACATTACACTTAAGTTTGCAGTAGAGATTGCTTAATTTAACTTTCAGTGATTATTTTATAACTATGTGCAATATATGGTGGTCAAGTTTCAAATGGTCAGCTATGATGATACCCAGACATTTTGTGTGGCTTACTTTTTCTATCATGGTGCTGTTGGCAGAGATGATAGTGAATCGTGTTGTTTTGATAGGGATGTGCTTCAGGATGCAGAGCAGTACATTTTTTTAGGGATTAAAAGTAGTTGTGAACTATAAAACCATGTTTTAAATCGATAAGCAGGATTGTTGTGTAAACTCTTGGAGTTTAGGGAGAGAGACCAGGCAGAGCAGATTAGGGTTGGGTCATCATCATGTTGAACTGAGGTCATTGAGAAATATGTTGAAAAGTATTAAAAGTAGTATACATCCTTTTAGCACACCAATATTCACTGGCAAGAAGGTGGAGAAATCATTTTTTGATTTCACTGCTTGTGCTCTGTTTGAGAAGTAACTGTGAAATGATTGCAGTGAAGTATTTGTGAGCCCTAATGATGAATACTTATAAGAGTTTCTGTTAGAACACAGTATCAAAGGTTTTGATAAGCCTGAGAAGATGGTGGAAACTAGGCTTCTGGTGCTTCCTTGGGGGTTGACAGTATTAAAAAAATGCAGCAGAGCAGTATTTGTGCTGTGATTTGGATGGAAGCCATGTTGGGATGAAGACAGAAAATAGTTATATATTAGACTGTTGAGAAGTTGGGTATGAATATAGTTTTCTAATATTTTTGACAGGGGAGATAAAATGGCAATTGACCCATAGTTTGAAAGATTAGTATTGATTCCATCCTTGAGCAATAGAATGATGTATGATTTTTTTTCATAGCAAGGGGACTTCATTTTCAGAAATTAGTGAACTTACCAGAATTTAAATTGGTTATGCTATAGCTGCAGCTGCTATTTTAAGAAATCCACCAGATGGATTGCTATTGTTTTTGAGATTTGTGTTAATGGTATCTTTTGGAACCAGTTGATAGGTGAAAGGACATTATCTGATTGAGTAGGGCCTTTTAGAGCTTGATTAGTTACCTGGTTTTATAAAGTATGTATTTAATTGGTTGACTTTGGTATCATTTTGTTTCTTAAAGTTTGGTTTTGGCTGTGTAGCTTTTCCTGGATTTGACAGTTTATTGACTGATGCCCAAAACAGTTTTCTATTATTACTAGTGTGTATATTTAGTAGTAAGATTTATTTAGTGATACGTTTTTTTTAAGATTTCTTAGTTGCCTATGTGCTTGTCCAGACATTGCATTTGCCTCTTTGTTTAATGAGTTGTTTAGTAGCTAAAGACAGCCAGGGATGGGGATGGCTTTGAGTCTTTTCTTATCCTGAGGGAGGTTAGTGTGCTAGAATACCTAGGAAGATCTTATTGAACTTGGAGACAACATCATCTATGTGGAGAGTCTTTAGTGAGTTAAGAAGATGTACTGTATTAATAAAAAAATGTCTTCATGAAAAGTAGTACATTTTCTTTCAAGACTCTAAGGATGAGTTGTGGAGCTATTGCTTTGGTACCTTATAGTGTACATTGGTAAGTGATCACTTAGGCTGTCTGAGTTATTTGGATATGATGTTAGGATCCATTAGGAGGCCAGTTGTCTGGCTGTGGCTTTGTTATATTTAGCTGATGTGATTATAACTTGTGTGAACTTGTACAGATCCATATTGTTGGTGAATTTCAGATTGTATGGTTCTCCGATTTATATTAACAACACCAGGTATTATGGATTCATGAGGAATTTTTGAGGAGGCTTAGCAGAGGAGTCTTATCCTAACTTGGGTCTGGCATAAGAATTAAAAACCTTCACCAGAGTTATATGTGTCCATGTAGTGAAGTTCATAAAAATGCACCCAATAATAGACATTACTTTACTTTTGACTGAGTTTGGGCTTTTCATTTTATTGTGTCACTTAATCTAACACCAAGATATTTATATTTTTAGTACTACTCTAAGTTACTCATGCTGAATTTTAACATGTCAAAAGATTTTGTGAAATACAAAACTCTACATTCATCCTGATTGATGTTGAGCCTTACTTTCCTAAAATGCAGGTGTACCTTACTTAGATAATTTTTAAAGCCATAGACATTATTATTTCTAGTAATTGGGACACCTATTCTAATACTTTCTGTGCATATTGATAGCCGATATGACCAACACATTGGAATGAAGAAAATATAATATTAAATGGGATAGATCTCAACACATCCTCTGTGGGATACCAGCCTTAACTTTAGCTTGTTCTGAATAAATGTTATTTTTTCTACACTGTTATCTGCCGCCTAGCCAGTTGATCACCTCATTCACAATATAAAGACTTATTGATAGTTGTGGTTTTTTTCATAGAATCATCAAGTCCAGATCCCTGCGGAATGAGTCATAAAAATCAACTAAGTTGGTAACAGTCGAGCTACTTTTGTAAATCATGTTGAGACAAGTGACACAGTAGGCAAACAAGACCTAGTTTTCTGCATTATTCAATTTAATAACTGATAAGTGTGCAGGTAATGCACAAGTTATGCACCTGCACTGTGCACATGCAAGGCAAGGAAAGACTGAAACATAAGATACTTCATAAACTTTAGAAAGACATGCCTTACATAAAGCGCAGCAGAAAGTTACAAGTGAAACCTTATCTCTGAAACATCTATTGAATATTTTATCAAAAAGTAAGGCCTCTGATTTACAACTACACATATAACAAAGTCTGGAAGTGCACTAAGTATATCTATGATGTCTGTTTGAAGGTAATATTTTCTTTTAAAAGATGTTAAACTTAGAAATAGTTAAATAATCACATAAAATATATAGATATACACACACACACATATATATATATATATATATATATATATATATATATATATATATATATATATATATATATATATATATATATATATATATATATATATATATATATATATATATATATATATATATATATATATATACATAAATATATATATATATATATATATATATACATATATATAGAGAGATGTAGGTAGAAATAAACACACACACACGTGCGCACACACACACACACACACACACACACACACACACACACACACACACACACACATATATATATATATATATATATATATATGTGTGTGTGTGTGTGTATTTCATTAAACTACAGTGCCAACAAAATGCTGCTTCTTCCATTTAATGATGATAAAGAATTTTCCTGCCTAAGTCCTAGGATGATGACGTACCATCACATGCATTAGTTCATGGAGCTGAGTCCATTAGTGTTCAGGAAATTTTGTGGAGCCAGCAAGCTACCCACAAAGTGATTCATGTAACCTAACCCGTAAGGACGCAAACCTACACTATTTCAGTTGAATACCAGCTTCCAGAATTGTACTGTTTATTAAACAAGTTTTTCAATGCTGCAAGTTCCCAAACTCTTATGTGGAAGGCAGATGGAGAAATCCCCAATATTATGACATCATCAGCCAGTGTTACACTCTGCTAAGAAACCATGCAACCTCAGTATGAGAATAATAATGGCATGAGTGTGGGTACTACAGCCTCATATTTAGAGATTGCACCGGGCCTTTCCTCCAGCAGAGCAAAAGTTCATAACTTTTATTGCAGCAGTCAGGCATAAAGGCTATCTGGGAATATAGATTCCAAAATAATGGGATCATATACCATTTCACCAAGCCAGATTTCTAGATTGTTCTTAAAGGATTCAAGATTCTTAATGCTTACAATTTCAATCGGAAGTTTGTTCCATGATGTCATCATTCTTGTGTTAAAAATTAACAAGGTAGATTAGTTCTCTTATGGCATATTTCAAAATTCTGATTATATCTGTGAGTAATGTTACAACTGTGAATATTTTCTGCTATATTTCAGCATACCTGGCCATTAGTAGTGATATAATTTTTGTCCATAATTTATGCTGTAGATTGCAGTAAAAATCTATGGTATTATTTATAATATAACACTTGGTAATATTAGTTCTTCAAAATAATGTTTTTTCTATCTGTCTATATATATATATATATATATATATATATATATATATATATATATATATGGATCTACTTTAATCAAGCAAATTTACATTTCATCGAAACTAAATTCACAACCTCAGTTACGTGAAAGTGCATTTTTTCAAAAATGCACTTTGTGTAAGAAAATAAGTAAAAAAAAGAGGGAAAAGAAGAAAAAACATGCATTTTGCATGTAAGCTTAGTTGTGCATCAACAATTAGTGTTGAGTACAACTACGCAGACTATTGCTGAGATTATGGTACAGTGGGGATAAGGGAATATTTCTGTGAGAATATTAAAGTAGGGGGTGTGGGGGGTGCAGGGGGGCTTGCCCTCCTGCATAAGTGTGTTTAGTGTATTTTTTTTTATTTTGTTTTAGGTTTTATTTTTTTTTACACAAAAGGGTATTTTCGAAAAAATGCACTTTTGCATAAGTGTGGTAGCGAGTTTACATTTTGATGAAACATAAATTTGCTTGATTAAACAAGATCCACATATATATATATATATATATATATATATATATATATATATATATATAGGTTCATAGGTTCATACTAGGCTATCTGCCCTAGGGCATTTATAAGCCTAACCAGAATGTGTTTGGCTTTCGCCACCCATTTTAAATTTATTTTGCTATGCCCTTTTTTGAGGTTAGTATACTGTGCCTCTGTCTAACAGTGACACAGAAGTGATACCCGGGGTAAACCTACGATCTCCCATCCACTCATCAAGATTCCTCTTGAAGAGATTCAATGAGGGACTCTGCCTAACCTGGACTGGGATTTTATTCCAGAGTGAAGGGAGCCTCTGGGTTATGAATCTGTCCCTCCAGCATGTCCTATTTATTTCAGTGCTGAGGTTCAAGTCTCTCTATGGGATTTGGATTTTCGGAGGTGCAGCATGTCCATTAATTCCGGGTTGGACATGGCTTTATACGTCAGGCACAGATCACCTCTGAACAGGTGGTATGCCACTGAGTAGAGCTGGAGTTTCTTTAACCGGGCAGCATATGGCATCTGTTTGAGCCCTTTGATCCTCTTGGTGAGGTACTTTTGGGGTCTTTCCAGTTGCTGCAGGTGTCTGGTAAGGTACATCCCAAAAAGGGCATTGTACTCAATTATGGGCCTGATGAGGGATGAGTAAAGAGGCACGATGACCTCCCCTGATCTAGATGTGAATCCCTTCATGATTAGGTGGGCTATATAAAATGTTTTTCTAACCACTTTGGCCACGTGGTTGTCAAATGAGAGATTGCTATCAACTTGGGTCCCCAGGTCCCTAATTACTTCTTCTGTACTTAATGGATTGCCACCTATGTGGTAATTTTTGGGCACTTTGTTTTTGCCAAAGGGGATGACTATACACTTTTTGGCATTTAGCTTGAGGCCATGGCTCTGGCACCAGTTGTCTGTTTCTCTGAGGCCCTTTTGGAGGATGCTTGTGTCGGCTGGAGAGTCAATTATGGCATCCAGTTTGCAGTCATCTGCGAACTTGGTCAGCCACAGTCCTTCCGTGTTGGCCTGTACCTCCGAGAAATATATACCGAACAGGAGAGGTCCCAGGACTGAGCCTTGTGGGACACCACTTGTAACTGGTTTGGAGTCTGACATGGCTCCAGCAATTCTAACAATGTGGGTTCTGTCCTTGAGCCAGTTTGAAATCCATCTAGTGACATAGGGGTTTATATTTAAGCTGGTGAGTTTATCTATAATGCCCGAGTGGGGTATTGTATCGAAGGCTTTTGCGAGGTCCAGGTAGGCTGTGTGGACCACCTTCCCTCGTCAATGGCCTTGGTGACTGTTTCAAAGAAATCAACCAGGTTTAAGAGGCAGGATCTGCCCTTAACAAAGCCGAACTGGGTAGGATCCAGTGTTTGTAGGTCCCCAATATCTTTATTTATGAGGTCCATGATGATCCTTTCCATAGCTTTGCAGACCAAGCTAGTCAGGCTTATGGGGAGATAGTTTCCAGGATCCGTTGAGGCACCACCTTTATGGAGAGGGACCACTGTTGCCGTACGCCATATATATATATATATATATATATATATATATATATATAAATATATATATATATATATATATATATATATGAGTCTACCTGATAACACCGACACGTGAAAACACCGACAACAAAATCACCGACACCACAAAACCAAAAGTTCAAAAACACGAATCTTCACATCCCCGACAAACCACAATCCCGATAATCAACAAGCAAAACAAATCTCCTGTCCAGAAAGCACACATACACAACACAAGCGCACCAAAAACCTTACAATCCTACACTAAACCTTACATACACAACTATCTATGCACTAACCTTAACCCAAACCCTAACCCTAGGGTCCACCACTATCGCACACTCACCTAAGCTGCACCCTAACCCTAACTCACTTAATCCGCCCCTAACCCTAACCCCACACTTACCTTAACATGTCGGTGTTCTCAGCATCGGGATTTTCAACTGTCGATCATCTCCGCTGTCAATCTCCCAGTGTCGGTGTTCTCGTCATCGGCATTTTGCAGTTTTGGCGTTATCAGGTAGACCTATATATATATATATATATATATATATATATATATATATATATATATATAAATAATCATAGGGATGTTATTCAAAATGCATAAAGAGAAAATCAAAAATCACAAATTCCAGCATATCAGTCACAAACTAAAAAAAAAAAAGAATTAAACCATCAAAACACAATAGATCTCAAAAGAAAAACAAGTATTTTCCTTTTGCAGTTCAAAAGCTTACCACAATTTCCAGACATAATTTGACTGAATAGTGGTAGTGTCATGGATTTTTTTAAGGCAATGAGTAGGGTTAAGTTTAAGGATAGGAACAGGGGTAGGCTTTGACCTTCCCCCATCATCTTACTAATGCCACGTAGATTTTAATTGTCAATTATGCACCATTAAATGATGAATTATACAAAAGAAATTAAAAAAATAACTGCAAAGTAGCTTGATAGATTTTAAAGAAGGGAGTGTTTATTAGTTTCTAGAGAGTAAAAAACTCAAAAACTCAACAGCCATTCAGAACAAGTATTTCATTCACATGATCATCATTTCCTATAAAAGCCAGAAAGTGGTAGAGCGACATGTTATAGAGGGAAGACCAGATGAATAAACAGGGTCTATTAGATTAGAAAGCCTAGCCAGTAAAAGGACATATGCTGATACTGTAAAAACAATCATTGTTTAGAACGGGAAGGAATTTAAATATTACCAAGATAAGTTACAAGGAAGTAATCAATGTAATGGACACGTGCAATATACCTTGACTTTCCTTTAATTGTGAAGGTAATACTGTTTCAGTTAGTTGTCATAAAACTGAACATAATGTGTTTATTTGATATCACTGACAGCATTTTTTAAACAACAGGAAGACTAAACAAGAAGAACTGCTCCAACGAAAATTCCTTTCCCTGTGTTTGTGTGTGTTTCTGCACTTTAGCTTTTTATAGGCTCATAGGTTTATACTAAGCTAATGACCACCAGGGTCTTTACAAGTCTAGCTGTCCAACCCAACCCAGTTTTGTCCCAGATGTCCTTGGATGCCTCTAATGCAGGTATGTTAGTAAAGAGGTAGATAACAGTTATGTGGATGGGGGTATGTTAGTTAGGAATTAATATACTTAATTTTGACCTCTGTCCATCAGAGACATGGGCGCCAGACCAGGGATGAATTTCTGATTTCCCCATCCAATGATCAAGGTTTCTTTTAAATATAGTCAGAAATGAACTCTGCCTTACATAGATTGTATATATTGCCACCCTCTACATCCCCTGACACCAACACTCTGATTGCTAGGTGTCATGTCATGAAAATGTCCTTACCTTAAACAGTCTCATCAATAATACCATTAAATAATTAAAATAAAACTGTAAAAATTGGGCTAACTCTTCTAGCCATTCAAACCCTTACAGCCAAAGTTCCACTTGCCCACCTCCATCTACCTTCTACTTCTTCTATGCCTCACCTATCTACACTAACTAACCTAAAGAAAACT
This sequence comes from Protopterus annectens, assembly GCF_019279795.1. Taxonomy (NCBI): domain Eukaryota; kingdom Metazoa; phylum Chordata; order Ceratodontiformes; family Protopteridae; genus Protopterus; species Protopterus annectens. The sequence continues at coordinate 714,202,716 of NC_056746.1, forward strand.
TCTAAACTGGGCTGGTCTTTACTTATAAGTAAGCTTTATTTGAACTCACCACAGCAAGTTTAGAACTCACCACTGTCTGAAACCTGCACAACTTGTCTCACTTTTGATTAAAACATTGTGCTTTCTCCTTTCCCAACTTACCTTGTAAGGCATTCTATCAACGTAATAACACAACACACCTTTTGAACTCTTTAACCCCTCGCTCTCTAACCTTTAGCCAAATTCTTTTTCAAGCAAACTTCTAGTAACTTTGCCATAACCATTCCACTTTTCTTGGTCACACTTTTCATACTGAACTAACCTCCATTCCATCTCCTCATCTCCTAATCCAAAAACTCAAAATTTCTTTTAATTTAAAAAAAAAACTTTTAATTTACTTAAAAAACACCCTCCGTCTTCTGACATAACCCCAACTTCTCCTCCTCTCTCTCCGTCTCCTTCTCTTCTCCTCTCCTTTATACCTTCTAATTACTTTAGTGGCTTTTTAACACTTTTAAAAAAAAACTATCCTCCCTCCCTCTAGTAACTCTTCTAAATTTCTAAAAATTCATCAGATCAGATGGTATATTAATTTAACTAATTTTGTTCTACATTTTTTTTCTAATGTCTTTTTTTTTTTTTTATCTTTTTTTTTGTTTTTTAAATAAAATATAATATTAAATAAAACCTTTCCTTTCTATATATATGATGTATGTAATATTATGATATATTGTTTGTCCCATCATACATTATTACATTCATTTTTTATTTTGCATATTATGTAACTTTTTTGTCTCAATGTGGAGGTTTTTCTCTCCCTGCTGCTGAAAAAAAAATATATATATCCCAGTCAGACTAGCCTAACAACAAATGTAAAATAAATAAAAGTAAATAAAAAATTGTGAGCTTATTTCCTAGTGCAGGGATCCTTTGAGACACAAGTTGGTCCTTCTAGCAGGTTCTAGTTATATTGCAGACAAAGTTCCAGTCCTTGGGTCTAGTGTTTCTGGTGCTGTCTGTCTTGTAGATGTATAAGAGATCCATCAGAGATGGATCTGAGTATGCCTTATATGCTAGACATATATAGTCTCTCTGTATCCTGTAGGAGACTGAGTACAGAGAGAAGACTTTAAGGTGATTCGTACCCTTGATTCTCCTGGTGAGGAACCTTTGAGGGCAGTCCAACTGTTGCAAGTACCTGGTTAGGTGTTACAGCCACATGGAAATATTATCCAGGATGTTGGTGCTTCCCCTCCTATTAAAATACTGATAAACAAAACTTTCCATATCTTCATCACTTTTTTTCCTTCTTAGCTTCTAAACTTCTACAGGAATGCCATCAATACTTGAAAACTTTTCTGCATATTGATTATACATCAACATTTTTATCTCTTCCCCTCCTCTCTTAACTGTTAATTGTTGAGCCTCATCTCCGTCTAACCTTGGCATACTTAAGACTTCCATAAATATTTCCATTTGTACTTTTTCTTGATTTCCACATTTCTCTGTTTATACAAGTTTTCACAAAATTTCTAAAATATCTCTAATACCTTAACAGGATATCTGGTTATTTTTCTTGTTATGGGCTCCCTAAGTTTAGCAACAACCCTTTCTACTTTAGTTGCCTTAGTCATTGGGCTAAGAGATTTTATGCTCTGGAATTATTATCTAAAACTGGTTGCTTAACAGCAATCTTTCTAAACTCATGCCTATTATCCACACACTCACTTATTTTCTCTTTAACACTCTGGTGGCATCTCTTCTTGTTCTGGGTACTTTCCCTTATTCTGCAATACACCATTGTCAGCAACTTTAAATAATTCTTCTTACTTCTTAACCATATTTCTTTTTCTTTTATTTCTACCATATTTGTAAACTCCACTTTTATTTTATCCCACTCACTAGCTATAACTTCTGAATAAATTTCTGTCTTCTCTAATAATTCACAAATAATTTCCACTACCCATTCCTTAAATTCCTCTCTTTTTAACAGGTAGGTGGGGAAGCACCAGTGTCTCATTTTTCTTTATTAACCTACATTTTTATCTTCGTTATTATTGACACATGATCTGAAATAGTTATTGGATTGTGTTGAAGATTTCAATTAAAAGTATATGTTCCAGTGAAATATAATTTCTGTCACAGGTATTGAACCTTAGGAAATAAATTGTAAATTCTCTCCCAAGTTCCTACTACAGAATTTGTGCCTTCCATATCATACCAAATATTTTCATATTTTTTTTTAGAATTCTACCCTCCTTTGTTATATGTTCCCTTCTAGGTCCCCCAGCTGCATCCTCACTGTTGCAAATGAAGTTTGATTCCTCACCTATAACCAGTATTTCCTGGTGAATGTTGATTATTTCTCCCAAAGTTTTCTTAAGTTCCATAATAGCTGTTTTATGTGGAATATAGGTTTGAAGAATGTAAATTTGTTAGTTCATGTACGGAGCTTATCTCCCCAGGTCTCCACTAAAAATGGGATGTATGCTCTGTCGAACTATTCTATCAAACAAATGTCAAATAAAATAAATAAATAATAGAATATAAACAAATGCCAGCCTTTGTCCATGATATTCTGCTGAATGTCCATCCTGAAATCCTTTCTTAATCAAATTTTCATACTCACTTCCTCCCAAATGTGTCTCCTGTAACATTGACCCATGTCAGTTGCCCTGCTAGACAGGGATCCAGGGAAGTAAATAAATATTTATATTGTGGGAAGAAATAGCCAGGGGAATTGTTATGGCTAGCCTTGTATACACCCTAGGGCCGAAAGCCTAGCACCAACCTATGAGCCTATAAACCTATGATATTTGTACTCTGCAGTTCAATATCTTACCTTTTTATCTATACTTATGAGGCATTTATATTCCAAAATAATGTTTACTGTAACCATTTTGTGGAAGAGATTCCTGATGTCTGTAAAGAAGACTTCATGTATTACATGCAACTTTGCCACTATTGTGACAGGATAGAGTACCCAGGACAAAACAGCTACTGGTTGTCGTTCTGCAATGGCAGAAAACAGTTGAGGCTTTTTTAAGGGATATATTGCCTACTTTGAATGTAAATGGCTTATTTTTACTATAGGAGATAATCATTCTGAAACATTAGTGATAAATATAATATTTTAGTCTCAAAGGCATTTCATTATCTTTTATGAGAGCATACATATATTGCAGGTCTACCTACCTGTCTTTCCAAACATCTTTCTGTCTACTCTATCTCTCCCTCTCTGTCTCTCTCTCTCTCTCTACCTATCCATTAATGTGTCAGTTACATGTAACTATCAATCTCTCTATCATTCTTTGTAGCTATGTTTTTGTATTTGTCTTTCCAGCTACCTTTACATCTGTCACTCTGCTTATCTACATAGCAATGTGTGTATATTTAAGTATGCAAATGTCTGTCTGTCTATCTTATAGTCTGTTTATAACTTCTAGTAGACACAACAGATTAAATGATGACAATTTCATTCAAACGTTCTGTATGAAAGACATTCCTTAATACATAATACACTCAGCATATTAGGGTTGCTGATGCCTTTATTATAATACATTAAAATCACTGTGTAGGAAAGGACTATAGCAGAATAAAAAAAAATGTTCTAATACTTCCTTGATGTTGTCAGCATTAAACACTTGCAGTTCTTGGATCTGTTAATGTTGTTCACTTCAAGTTTTCAGAATATGTTCCTGCATCCACTGTGTGCAGAAGAAGTGTATTAATTTGTTTTCATGAACAGGTTACAGAAGTGCGATGTGCTTGCTAGTTTTACCATCAGTCATTTGAGATTCATTCAGCCTCAGCTGAAACACTTCAGCTATTGCTTTTACATTGAATATTTTGAAGAATCCAAACAATGTAAGTAAGATAGCAGTGCCTCTTTAAAATAATACTTTCTACTATACTAGCATTTAAGTTATGATTGTGTGTTTACTTTTTTATTGTCTGCCTCAACAAAAAAAACAAAATCAATCTTTTATTTACCATCCATATAACTTGTTGGGAATCAATTTGCTCTGCACGGTGCTGATCCAATTCTTTTTTGTTAGCCGTCACAGTAAACTGTTTTCCCCTGACATCTCTGCATTGTGCTGTTTTGTTTTAATGCATTTCTTGTTCTCCCAACCCATGCTTTTTAATAACTGTGACTGAGCAACCATTCCATTTATAAATATTAATTTTGATGTGGTCTGTACATTCCACACATCTAAAATGAATATTTAAAGACTTGCTTAAGTGAAATTCTTCCTTTGCCAAAGGATATACGTATCTTAACTTTTTGCTTGATTTATTATAGATGTTATAACTTGTGCATGTATTCAGTGATATTGTATGTACAGCTATCCACTGCAGAAGATATTTTATAACAGATGATTGACCTCCATATGTAGGAATTAGTTAGCATTGCAGACAAAATCTCAGTAATTATTAAAGCAATTTCTTACATTATTATTATTATTATTATTGTTATTATTATTATTATTATTATTATTATTATTAACCTTTTAATTTTTAATCAAATTATTACTACAGAATGTAGTTATACTTTATATTGTGCATCAAGTTATGTTATACTTTATGTACTCAGTATGCAAATGACAATTAACTTTTGACAACAGTAGACAACACAACAGAATCACCTCCAGCCAAGTTTTACACTGTCAAGTGGCTAGCCCTGACAAAGTGTGCAGTCTGTAATCCATGTGTTCCTCTCTAGAGCATACTGCACATCACAGTTGATGCCTAACACTTTTGGGCTATACAATTCTTAACCAATAGGCACAATCCAGAGTCTGTGCTGCTGCACACAACTCTGTTCTTGGGTGAGTTTGGCATGAAAACATTCAACATGTTTTTAAGAAACAGAAGTAACCCCACAGAGACACAAGAAGAACATGTAAACTCCATACAGGCATTGTCCAGAGGTCAGGATCAAACTTTTTACCTTGTGCATGGGAGGTGTAAACCTTAGTAATTATGTCCACTGTGCCATTAAAAAAAGCTAGACTCAGAGGGCTGCAGTCAACTGGCACATATTGTCATGGGTAGTGTATCACAGATGAATGTGAAAGAAGCCAAAAAACTAAGGTGTACAGAACAATAATGTGACCGGTGCTGCTGTGTGGTACAGTAACAAGAGCAGTAAAGGCAGTGCAGTTGAGAAAGCTAAAGGGAGTGAAGATGCAGTGCATGGTATGGGTGGTAGGACACACACTGTGTGACAAATGGGGAAATGAGGACATCAGAGCAGAAGCTCAAGTAGCTCCCATTACAGAGGAGGTTAAGAACAGATTACTGTGGCCTGGGCACATGCACAGGAAATCAGAAGAGAATCTGGAGAAAATGGTGTGGGACAAACATGAAAAAGCCACAAGGGCATCCATGAAAGAGAAGAACAGATTCTGGCTGTCTGGCATGACTGTTGAAGAAGGTAGGAGAGTGGCGTTGAATCTAGAGAGATTGTGAGAGTTGACAAAACACCCTAATCCCCATGTACAAAAATGGGAAAAAAGGTTAATGATGAATGAATCTTTGGTCATGTGACTAATGCCAACCTTTTTCTACAACTTGTAAAATGGAACATCAGAGTTTGGAAATATCAAGTGTATATTTAAGAGTATGGAATCATGTTAGTTGGGTAATGCTCTACTTACTCACAGTGAGAATATTTAATACTGAGGATGAGGATTAAGATGTTATCAGTTACAGCAGTGATTAAACAGACCATTACTTTTTTCCTATAATTCAGGGTTTTATGTTGGGATTTAATGTTTTATTTAAAGCAGTTAATTAATGGATTATTTCCTAATATATTTTTGCATATATGAAACATTCTTGGTTTCACTGCCAGTGATGGCATTAGCATATAGCTCTTGTACCATCTCTTTACTTAGTTGTTGCTTCATGCTGAAGCAGTGGTTGTAAATTGCATTCCATTTTATGTGAGTGATTTAGTGAGCACATTGTACATTTCCTTTACATTATTATCATATTATTATGGTTTAAAGTTTCTTATTTGACATAGTCATTTGTTAGACTGTAAATCTTTTTAAAAAGATGCCAAGAGAAATCCAGATCCAAAATGCATTTAAATATATCAAAAATTGTCACATATTTTTTGGATCCCACACAGAAGAACTTAATTTACTTTCAACTACTCTCCTTATCCCTTTAGTCTACTCTACATGACTGGACCAACCACAAGGTAACTCCACCCTCTTCTTGGGCTGCTAAAGAAATTGAGGCATCCTTGGCAGTGTCATACAGCTGCAGAGGGAATGCTTTCACCTTTAGGCCTTATCTCACTACTACACATAATATTACTATCCAAGGAGCTGACATGCAGTGGTCTCAGAGCATATTGCCCACACCTCTTGCACCATAGGCTGTATTTAAAATTTAGTCCCAATTTAATAAACCCATTCTACAACCCAATAATCTTCTCCCTCATACACTGTTTTGGTGCGGAAAAGAAAAATGACATACTTAGTGTATTTACTTATTGCTATTAAATAATCAAAAGTTTGCTTTTGTATCAGCATAAAGTCAAGACTACAACTTTTATCCATGTTGCTCTTTGAACAGAACAAAATGATATCATCTGCATAAACACTAATTGTAGTATGCAGTATTGAAGGATATCCATCAACAATACTTTTATTAATCAAATTTACTTTAGCTTTTGCATTTACAACTGAAATAAATGTAGGGTCTCATAAAATAGCCTTTGTGGCACCTTCACTGTTAAAACAATAAGACAATCCCCAGGCTTTAATAAACTCTGCGTAGGCTCCCTGCAAAGCCTACATGGAGTTTACATGTGTACGCAGATGTGTGCGACGAGATGCAGCACGCATGATTGTACAATACATAGTAATATCGCATGCCATGTCTAAGCAAGGATTTGTGGCTGGCAACAGTGTTGCTGGCCAGGAAACCATGTAAGTGAACACGGATAGCAATTCTGTTTAAAGACGAGCACCTACGCTGGCTCTGCAGTTTTGCATGGAATGCCACAATGATCACCAGGACTTCACAGATAGATCTCAATCTGTTAGTTCAACACATTCCCACATAATGTGGGGACAATTAACAAGAAATAGGGACTTGTTTTACATAGATGTCACACACAAATGTGGTAGAATGAAACTTAAACATGGCTTTCAACCTCTTAAAGCAAAAATCTGAACAAGGCCATAAATAATGGGGAGACAAAGGGTCAAAAATAGGGACATATTCTAATATTGCTCTTACAAACCTAGAAAGTTGATAGAACAATAGGTTTTACAGTGGCATGAATTTTCTGAAGAGCATGAAGTTTGAAACTCGAATGTCTGTCATTATTTTCCGACATCAATCCACAATGTCATGCCAATTATTTGCCAGAAAACCAAAATTATATGAGGAAAAGATGACAAATATGAGAAAAAAAGTGGAAATTCTGCATAAATCAGAACAGTTGAGAGGTATGAACTCAAATGTGTGTAATACTGAGTCACATCAGTCCTGAGAACATCCCTGTGATATTGCATAAAGCCACAAATTTGATAAGAAACACATCTGGACATACTGGGAATATCTGGACAGTTGAGGGGTATGAATGTTAAGTATGTGATCCAAGCACAGTACAGGGCATCATATCTACAGTGCAAAG
>NC_056746.1:714212857-714227857 GCF_019279795.1 Protopterus annectens
TTTGGATTTGTGTCAAATGCCTTGACCTTGTCAATTCCACAGGATGATACTGCTGTCATTATGCATGCCCTTGATGACCTCTTTGATGACATCAATCAGATGTAACACACATGATTTAGCATTAACAAGACTCACACAGGTCTGTTGCACACAGCTGAAATATTCCTGGTGTCCATTTAGAAGAGTCCATGATGACATGTTGGTCAACCTCACAGTTGGGGAGAGTCAAGATGTCTCTATACATGCATGTACACCCATCCATGGGAATATAGTCCATGTGGAGGGTATGTTGAAGTGCTGATTCAACCATATCAGGAAGGTGCATGCCCTGAGTCACTCTATAGGTAATCTGTGATGTTGTCAAAGTCCAGTGATTCCATGTGATAGGTCTGGATGATGGTAAGACAGTGCATGCTGCCTATCAATATATGACTTAGGATTTTGACACAGCACACCATGCAGGTATCATTGAGAAACCCTCCAAACTGGGGATTAACACCTACATCACTAGATGGGTAACCACTTGGCTTACCAACAGAGCACATACTGTGAAAGTTGCTGAATTACCCTGTACCAGTTGAGCTGTCACCACTGGCAAGTCCCAGGGATATGTGCTTAGCCCATCACTCTTTGGACTCTATTTCTTGACAGTTCAGTTTAAATTATATGGCCTTTGGCTTACCAAGTTTGCTGATTCATGCACATTGGATGCAATCATTGAGTCCACCAATGATGATAATATAGTGCAGGAGGAGGTAATACAGACAAACGATTGGTGACAAAGGCACATGAACTACAAATAAATGCAGAAATGTGTCTTTTTGTTTTCTGTCTGAAAAGTGGACTTGTATATTAATCACAGCATTGGCAACAGTCCTACTGTGCTGAAACCCATTGTTGCAAGTGCTGTTAACACATGTAGATTTCAATCTGAACTTTGACCACCAAGTGTCCACACTGGTATTGAAAGCCTATGTTGTGTAAATCATAAGTCATGACATCATATTCAGAAGTTAAGATTGTATAACAACACTGTACTCAAAACTCATCAGAACACTAATTAGAGTATAATCCTCTCTTTTGCATGTACCTTACCAGACACATGCAGCAGCTGGAGAGACCACAGGACTTTCTTATCAAAAAAAAACATATGGAATTGACATCTGCCTGGCCTCCAGGCCAGTCTATGATCCTCCCCTAGAGGGAGTGCTGCATATCCACAAATCTGATATTCCTGATGACATCAGTGTCTGTTGAGGAGAATATACTAATAACAGTGTCCTATATGCTGGTGTAAAATGCTCTCTGTAAAGTTAAGCAAGAGTGCATACATACACACACATACACACACACATACACACACACACACACACACACACACACACACACACACACACACACACACACACACACACACACAGTTGACTGCAATGAGAATAGAATTCCAACCTACCTAGGTACACAGACTACAGAACTCAATACTTTACACAAGTGCCACAACACAAGTCTGCCTTGGAGTGTCTCAGACAATACTTTGGAGCTGATGACAGCAGCAGTGTGTTGAAGACAATATGGTAATAACAGTGTCCCAAATGCTAGTGTAAAATGCTGTCTGCAATATTAAACAAGAGCACATTCACACACACAAACACACACCCACACACACACACACACACACACACACACACACACACACACACACACACACACACAAACACACACACACACACACACACACACACATACACACACAGTTGACTGCAGTAAGAACAGAACCTCTACCTATGGTACACGGACTACAGAACTCAGTACTTTACACAAGTGCCATGGCACGAGTGTGATTTTCACAAGAGTGCAGGTCAGCTTATAGTAGATGACATCAGCAGCCCAAGTGGGAGACAAGAGATTGGGAGGCCTGAATGAAATGGATGTGTAAGCATGTGCAAGTATCAAAATGCTGTCAGTCCATGGCATTGGAGCAGTAACTGTAGGACACACATCTGCTCTTCTGTCTAGGCAAATACACACCTAGTTGACTGCAGTGAGAACAGAACCCCTACCTATCTAAGAAAGAAGACTACACAACACAGTACTTTATGCATGCACCATGGTACAAGTGTGATTTGTACTACAGTGCATGTCATCTTATAGTAGATGACATCAGCAGGCCATGTGGGAGACTAGATGTTGGGAAGCCTGCATAGGTTCATACTTTCATAGGTTCATAGGAGGCTACTAGCCTAATGGCCCTAGGGTGTTTACAAGCCTAGGTATGTAAAAACACAAGTACCCTTATTGAGCATAGTTAGATGGTCACTGTTAGTAGAGCAATTTTGTGAGCAGCACCAACGGGGCCTGTCCATAAGGGACATAGGAGCCACCCCAGTGATGACTTTACAATCAGCCAACCAGTTGTCAAGGTTCCACTGGAACAGAGTCATGGTGGAGCATTGCATGCTGTGCTAGCCAATTACAGAGGAGTGTCAGTCACTGGGGGGGGGTATATCTGTGTCCCCAGCATGTTCTGCTTATATCGCAGGCTAGGTTGAGAACCCCAAAGCAAGTTATTATTGTTCCATTTAATTTGCAGATGTCCAGCATTTGTAGTAGGGCAAAGTCTGTAGACCAGGCATCGGTTACCTCTCAGCATCCTCCATGATACTGAATACAGTGATAGGTCCTTCAGTCTTTCCATGTATGCCATGTTTGGTGGCCTTGGATTCTCCCAGACACAAAATTCTGTGTTTCCTCCAATTGTTGCAGGTGTTTGGTGAAGTACAGACAGAAGGGAGCTTTGTACTCAATTAGTGGTCTCATAAGGGTAGAGTACAGGAGAGCTATGAACTCCCTGGCCATGGACGTGATGTCCATATGTATGTCTCTCTGCTATGGACACATAGTGATGAAAGTATTGATTGCTATCAACATGTGTTCCAAAGTCTCAAACACTGTGTTTGAGCTTAGCGGGTCATATGTATATCATAATTAGCAGGGGTACTTCATTGCCAAAGGGAACAATGAGGCATTGTTTGCTTTAAAGTTCAGTCTGTGAGTTTGGCACCAATCACCTCTCAGCATCCTCCATGATACTGAATACAGTGATAGTTTTTTTTTCTGTGTCAACGTTCTGTAATATGTTACCATCACTGGGGGACTCTATATGAGTGCATCCAGTTAACAGTCAAGCAGATCTAATGGGACTGACTTACCACACTGCGCTGTAGAGCATTTAGTGATGCAGTACACATGCATGACATGGACACATTTTGATCACACATAATAGAATAAAAAAAATAAATAAAAATTAAATTAAATAAAATGAAAATAACATAAAATACTTATAAAATAATATAACATAAAATAAAAATAATATTCAAAAGTATTTATAAAATAAAATATGTTTAAAAATAAAATAAAAATAAAGAAAATAAAAAAGAGAGATAAGGGTTGGGGTGAGAGAAAAAAAGAGATATGATTAGTACCATTGTATGTGGGATACAATGCATTAATACAATCAAGCAACTCTGTTATCTTATGTTTTACATTTGTCTACCTCCTAACAGATGTACACTATCCTATAGATTGCTGCAAGTAATCCTTGAAATGCGTATATATTGCACATATGCATGTTCCAGTTATACATATTACAGTTTACAGCAGGGCATTTGTGCCACTGGTATAGAGGTTTTAATTTATTGTAAATATTATTGAAGAAATAACAGCATGTTATAGTTATGAATTGTGGTATTTGAACCCACAACCTCTGAATAGAGTCTAATATTGGATTTTAACAATTGCTTTGTGCTACAGACTAATGCATGCATACTTCCATTTATGGTTGCAATAGGCATGCTCAGTTTGATACAACTCGATAAAGTCAAAAAGCTATCTTTAACTTTTAATTCTTCAATAACAGTTATCTTTTGCTGCATACATACCACTTGCTCCCCTCAGTCTCTCCAGTCTAGCGCAGTGGGCCTGTACATTGATCTCTTGATCACTGGCAGCTGGGGAAAAACAGAAAAGAACAGAAGACCATTACACATACCAATCTTGCATATATTCAGCTTTCTTAAGTCTTACATGTACTTTCTTGAGTTGATACATACATAGATGTGGGATATCCTCAGTCCTAAATTCCTCAATCAAATGGTCAACAGTATCCCTCTTCCTCCTCTGCAAGTCTTTAAAATGATGTGTACATTGCTCTCCAGTGTGTGGGAATACCAGTGGCACTGGATACAGCCTGGACTAAACAATCCCATGCCTCAGATATGTACTGGGAACCAGAATAGTCCCCCTGCAGAAGCCTTTGGTTGTGGTGCTTTACTGTTAGTCCAAAGAATAGCCTGGACTCCTGGACACTCCACTTCTATGCACTAAATCTGGCACTTTCCCCACTAATGCCTGCCATGTCTATCTATCACTGGATCTAGAGCAAAGGAGACTGATGCTTTCCTGCCAATTCCAATTATTGCATTTACTGGAGTGCGCACTACCTCGCAACATGTTTGCACAATGATGCATGGAAAACAGCAATGCCAAGCAATAAGGAATGAGAGATTGATTTTTACACTGTGGGATTCGATCGAGGCATAAGGGACAAAACATTTACTTCCACAGCATTGCGTTTCAATCTTTGACAAAGAAGAAGTGCTGCTCAGACATAGTCAGGCATCATACATAAATGCAGATGACAGTATGAGCTGTTACACCAGTATGTGTGTAACCTAATAAGGTTATTGGATATAGATCCAGTTGTGTATGTGTCTTAGGTAATTGTGCAGGCCATGCAAGTCCAGATAGCAGAAGAATACTTACAGAAATATAGTCATACATCTGATAATAAATCTGATAATACCTAAATAAATAAATAAATAAATATAAACACAATAATAGTGCGACATCCATCATACATTTAACTAATATCAGCTCCACTATCTAATGTGTTATAACCAAGAGTGAATATAATGGGAATGACAGTAAAAGTGTATGGAATATCCTGTATTAGAACCCAGGACCATGCTTATGGCAGACCTACTGTTACACCTGTTGCCACAAGACAGTTGAAATAACACTTGTTTATGTTTCAGGTCACTGCTATAAACTGAAATGTCCTATCAGTAAAAAAAAGTTTGCACACCCTGTACTAGAACCCAGAACCATTTGTACACCAGCCTTACACTTACTGCCACAGAACTAGTTACGACATTCCCTATTTTACTAATCATTCTTAAGGGTTCTGTGTTAACCACCAAGCAGTGCCACTTAGCAGGTTTGCACTGTGCCCAACAGAATTAATTGAAAGTATCCGGTTTCTCCTTTTGGCTGTCTGAGTACTATCTGCTTCCTGGGTGATCCAGTTTTCCAGTTTGCACACTGCCACACTTCATGGAAATGAGATAAGCACAGCCAAACCTGCCACTTATTTCCTCTGTTCCCATGATTGCACTAAGCACCGTATCCCTCATAGACTGTTAGACTGGCCAAAAAATAATGAAAAAATTACAGGGAAAAAAGACATTTGCTAACAAATGCAAGGGAGGTTGATATTAATGAACAGAACCTGTGAGTTGTCTGCTTACTTGCATGTCCAACCATTAAAAAAGTATATCTAATGCTTAGTAAGTCTAACCTGACACACCCACTGGATGTAGAGCAATCTGCATTACTGTTGTGTTTACCTTCTCCCACCCAGTAATCATTCACAGTTGCAATCCATTAAAAACAAACACTGAAGGATTGCCTGCACTAGGTTAACCTCTGCTATAGACATCTTCACAGATGATGACTGATTTTGAGAATGTATGCCTGCCTTTTGGCAGCTACATACTGCATATGCTGACATGTAATTATGAATATGTTTAACAGTATGTTATAGTTTTGATTAGCACAGGCCTTTACACTTATAGTTGTCTGCATTAGTTAGAAGTGTACTGATGGTATGGACAAATTTGTCAGGGTATTTCACAGGTATAGATGATTGGCAATACCTTCACATGGAATATTCTGTATTAAATCTGTAGATGCCTACATAGACAGGTCTTTTGAGAGCACTTTTAGCATTTCAAAGATGCTTTCTTAGCAAAGTGTGTCATTTTTATGTTCATTTGGGGGGTGGGGAAGCAAAGCTGCATTTCTGATATGGCACAAACAAGGATATGTTGCTATTGTTACTCTCCTTTTTTGCATCTGGCCTACACATCCAAGTCAAGTATGGCTCTTCTCTCATATGTTAAGGTCAGTTCTGTACAACAACTCTCCCAACTTTTTACATGCTTACAATACCAAGTAATGAAATACAAGGATATGCAACCCATTCACATTATTACACAGTACAATCCAGATTTAGGACTTACCTTGTAAATGCAGCAGTTGGCACAGTTTTAGTTCAGGGCTGACTCTATCTGATGCAAGCAGTACACAGCTAATGCATGGGGAAGTAAAGTTTGTGAGAGTTGCCAGGCACCAATGTTAGTATATGCATGTGCATTGGAAGAAGGTTTCAGGCCCCGAGGTGTTGAGTGAGTGTGCTATGCGTTGTCTGTTAGCCAATGCAAGGCCATATTGAGCATGCCTACATCCACAGTAGCTGGTGGTTCCCCCTCTGTTTCCTCATCTGCCTGTGGCTGCAGTGACATTGGCATTGGTGGTGGGATGTGTGCTCCTTCCCCTTGCTGATCTTGCTGAAGCTGTTTTCTCAGAATGAGGTTGTGTAGCATGGCACATACTGTGAATATTTCAGTACATATCCATGGATTGCACTGCAGGGCTCCCCCAGATATATCTAGGCACCAGAACCATGACTTCAACAGCCCAAACATATGCTCTATAGTGTTTCTGATTTGAACATGTGCCTTATTACGGCATTCGTCGGTGGGTGTGTGTGCATTTCTGATGGGTGTCATAATCCACAGTTCCACTGCTTAACCTGCATTCCCTAGTAAATGACCCTGTGGGATATTGGCCCCCCCTTGCAAACATCTGGTATAGTTGGGAGGATTGCCAGGTATGTGAGTCGTGGTAACTGCCAAGGTTGCCAACACACATTAAGATGATTCCCTTGGCATTATACACAACTTGGCAGTTAATAGAGTGCTAGTTCTTTCTGTCTATGTAGAGCCTACCCTCTATGGGACCAAGTACTTCAGGGCAGTGTGCTACATGGTAGAACTCCTGCATATTTCTGGCCCCCTCTTCAGGAGTACGGGGGAAATATATGTGGTCACTAGCTTGTTGGAGCATAACATTCAGGAATTGATAGAGGATCCTTGATGCTGACGCCTGTGACACCCCCAGCATGTCCCTTGTCAGTCTCTGAAAGGTACATGTAGCTGAGATTCTGAGTGCTACATACATCGTTGTCTCCACTGGGATGGGTTCCCCTTGGTTGGTCCTGGATCTGCGTTGAGGACAACAGAGGTTGCAGAAATTCTGTAGTGTGACCCTATCCACTCTGTAGCACTCTATAATTTCCTCATCATGTAGACTGTGAAAAGGTAAATAGGGCATGAAAACTCTTCTCCTTCTAGGCCTAGGTCTATTGGCAGCAGCAGCAGCAGCATTGGCTTCAGCCTGTTGCACATACAAATGAATTAAAGCAGCAGCGGCCCCTGCCTTTCTTTCTGTGTAGACTCCTTTCCATGGCTGTATTCCAAAAGGTTTTGGAATTTGCAGGTAAAACCAACGCTGAGTCTACATGTTTGCTTTATAGCTTGTTGAATAGGTCCACCATGTTGGATTGGTTGATTAGCATGCAGTTCAGCTGTTTATGCTGTAATTCGCATGCCATGTTGTTTACCTTGTTTGTGCGATGGTACCTCTACATGGTGCCTAATCTAAAACTTTGTGCTACATCGTGTGCATCATGACAGCAAAGGACTATAGGGTTTATTGAATTTCCCCGAGTATGTTGCAGTATATTCTTTTATAGCATTTACCCAGTGCATAATTTCATATCATGCATGTTTTAATACTTAACGATTAGCAGTTAAACCCCTTAAAGGCTTAATAACATCAGGAAACCTATATAGCCGAGGTCCTCAGATAGATCTATAAACAAAGCCATAATAGTTCCAGACCATCAAAAATATTTTCCGCACATTTTAACAATATATATTCTGCAGCTAAAGTAGAACACTGTTTATAAATGCAATGATGAACATCTTACAACAGTTTATTGGATACTTACAAGCATTTTTAAACTTTTTGAGAGAAGAAACAATTTTTTTTTTATATTGCCAATTTTTCACCACCTTTTTAAACACTGAAGCTGAGAAAGATTTTTTCATCCATTTAGAAACTTACCCTGTAATATGGCAGACTTGTATAAGTGAGTTATTAGTTATATTTAAAATTTAGTCCCAATTTAATAAACCTAATTTCTGCTCCAACACCAGAATTAAAAGGATGAGTTCAAGTTTTCTGGATAAGTTGATATATATGAGTCTCAATTTAGTAACATGACAGTGAACTTTGCATCTGCACAATCATATATATTTGCATCAGTGCCCTGATATTCCCCAGCATTATTAACATTAATGGTAAATCCAGTAGTAACAGTTGTTTTTGAGGCTACAACTTTGCCATTCTCAATTTTCAACCATCTAATATCTTGATTTCTTTTCACCTAGCATTTGTTCTATAGAATTACATAGTCCTTGAAACTTTCCCCTCATAAGCATTTATGTTATATCTCTGGCAGGCATTATAATGTTCCATAAAAAATACCTAGCCATTTGGACAAATTCAATAAAGCCTACACAGTCCATTTACACTGTGTGTGGATTGTGCATTGATGCCTACGTGGCAGCACACTGTTTTGGATTCAATAAGTGATTCTACATGGTGTGTAGAGCTACACACAGCCATGTAAACTAAATAAACACTGTGGTATGTAAATTACAGCATAAGCAGCTGAATTGTATGCTAACCAACCAATCCAAGATGGAGGAGCTATTCAACGATAAAACATCTGTGCAGTCTCACTGCTGGTTTTGCCTGTGAATTACAAAACATATTGGAATACAGCCATGGAAAGGAGTCTACACAGACACAACATTAAGGGCTGGTGTTGCTTTAATTTATGAGTATGTGTTGCAGGCTGAAGTCTATGCTGCATCCATGGAATTTCAGGGGATGGCTGTATGTTAAACTCAGTATCAGATTCAACCTCTGCACCCAAAGACTGTGCCTCTGTTTGGCCACCATCATCATCATAGTCTGCAGATACTGTGACATCAGGTGGTAGAAGTCCCACACTTCCACTGTCAGGATCATCTGTGATAATAAGCAACAAATACAGGAACAATTAATAACTACACTACAATTGTCCAATATATGCTAACAAAATACCAGTGGTGCTGAAATTAGACAGTACAGCAATACACACAACAGTCCTGACATCAACATCACACACAATTATTTCTTTAAATTGCTCATCAGTACTGACATAAAAATGATTGGCTTACCATGAGCAGATGATTTTATGCTCTATATGCAGTGTGTTCCTAGAAGAAGTTCAGCAAAAGGTAAAGACAACATTGTCACAATTAACAGTAACACAGGCTATAATGCTTTTTCCCTTTTATCTTTCCATTAACTATGTTTTCAACAAGAACTTCAATTACAGATCCAACCTAAGTCCATGTGTAATCAATCAGAATGTGTTGTTAACTGTAGCAATCTACAACCCCCCCCCCCCAACCAATTTCTTGTTAAACAGAACTAATGTATTGCTGTAAATTTTTTTATTGTACAGAGTATTTAACAACTGAAATACATAAGCCTAACTGGAAGTTCATTCTGGGACATACTTGCTGTCCCTGAAACAGTAGCACCAATTTCAAGGACATGCTGTTCTGCACTTTCCAAGGAGCTGTCTGGATCCCTGACAGTTGACAGGAACTCTTCATTTGCTGTTAGTGGTGGCTCTATAGCAGTTCCCCTCTGTAGCAGTTCCCCTCAGTACCCATCCAATCAGGGGCCACTACAGCTACTCTTCTCCATGCAGATGAGATCATGTTAGTGGCCCTATGGTGCACCTGATTATATGTCCTGCTGAGGCTGCCCACTGCATTAATGTCTGCAACTATCTGCTGCCAAATTTGCATTCTGACTGACGTATCTCCATGTCCCCTCTCAAGCAGGAAGGCACCATGTCACCTGAAAGCTTTCCACAATGACCCAATTCTTAGGGTCAGTACAGGGTGGTTTTCAGGGATTGAGACACCTTGTTGCCATAGTCCTAGGTGTCCCAAAAGACAACAGAAGGATAATACACATAACTGAATACACATAACTATCACATAACTACAAAATAACTGTTCTCAGATAAAACAGAAAATAAATCATTTCAGTATTACCCACAGGAGAAACATAAAACAGTCTACAGATTTGATATATGAACAACAGACTGGATGCAAAAAAGGAGAATAACAATATCAACATATCCTTGCTTGTGCTGTAACAGAAATGCAGTTTTGCTCCCCAACCCTCAAAAGAACAGACAAATGACACATTTTGCTAACAAACCATTTTTGAAATGCTAAAAGTGCTATCAAATGAACTGTCCCGGAAACATGTCTACATATTTAAAACAGAATATTCCATTTAAAATATTGCCAGTCATGTATATCTATGAAATGCCCTGATAAACATGCCCATGCCATCAGTACACTTCTAACTAATGCATACAGATAAAAGTGTAGCCTTTACTAATCAATATATATACACACACACATATATATATATATATATATATATATATATATATATATATATATATATATATATATATATATATATATATATATATATATGTATATATATATATAGGTTCATAGGTTCATAGGTTCATACTAGGCTATCTATATATATATATATATATATATGTAAACTATTAAACAGATTTTTCTTAATGATATTTCAGCATATGCAGTATATAGCTGACAAAATCTAAGCATACCTTCTCAAGGTCAGTAATCTTCTGTGCAGATATATCCCAAAGTAATAGCCTCTTTTCTGTGTTCTCCACATAAACAAGTCTCCTTACCTTCAGTTTCCCTAGCTACACAGTTGCCTTTTTATGGTGTAGATTCAGAGCTGTCAGCACTATGAATATGCAAATGAGGTGTGAACTCATTAGAATTGCTGAATCCAAAATACTCGGTTCCGTGTAACAGATTTCCTGATGGTGCAGGCACTCCCTCAATGTTTGTTTTTAATGGATTGCAACTGTGAATGATTACTGGTAGGGAGAAGGAAAAACATAACAACAACGCAGACTGCCCAAATCCAGTGGGTGTGTCAGGTTAGACATAAAGTGTTAGATGCAATTTTGTCAAGGTTGGAAATGTAAATAAGCAGGACACAATTCCCAGGTTCTGTTCATTAACATCCATCCTCCCCTTCATTTGTTGGCAACTGCATATTACATTTTGGCCATTTAATATCCTCACACATTTTAAGGACAATGATATAGAATAGCTTCCAGACTGCATGGTCAGATAAGAGAAGAATGAGCAACAAACTATGAGAGGTGAGGCAGAGCTGCATACTTACAAGCAATTTTCATAACTGGTTGTGTGATCACTCAGTGCACTACATCCATAATTAATACATGTACAAATTACTGCAATGTGGTTTCTTAGTACTGTAGATGATGTTGCAGTTGGTTGCATGCAGAATGATTTCAGTTCCCTGCTGCCAAGCTGTTTGTCTGGCAAAGAGGGATAAGGCACCCTTACTGTGTTCTGAAGGTTCATTGGACTGAGAGTTCAAATCCAGAGCTATGTAGAAATATTTCATGTGTACTAACATTTTGTAGTGTGTATGTCATAGATTGTTTTTCCTCATTTCAACTACTTTTCTCTTTTTTTCTTTTTTGGGGGCCAGTGTTTGTGCAATTTGCTTCTTAATGAAAACACAGGAAATGGAGAAGAATGTCAGGTTTGACTGCGCTTATCTTGTTTGTGAGAAACATGTTAGTGTGCAAACTGGACTACTGGCCTACCCAAGAAGCAGACAGAACACCTGCAAACAGAGCATCTGTAAAATGGCAAAGGTCAAAAACAATACATTATTGCAGTTTTTGTTATCCAACATGAAACTGGGCTTAGCAGTGTTGTGAGGTGGTTATCAACGTTCCCCAACAGCTGCAGCCATCGAACACCTGCAAACAGAACTCAGACAGCCAATAATTGAAACCAGTTACATTCAATTAATTTTATTGGGCACCATGCAAACACACTAAGTGGTGTTGCATGGCGTTTAACACAGAGACCTTAAGAATGATTAGGAAATTAGAAAATGTCATGTTAGTAATCCTGTAGCAGCAGGCGTGCATGTAGGGCTGACGTACAGATGGTTTTGGGTTCTAGTACAGGGTGAGTAACCTATTTTTACTGTTGTAACAGTGTAGATTATAGCAATGAACTGAAAAATAGACAAGTGCTATTTCAATATTCTTCTAGCAACAAGTGTAAGAGTAGGACTGCGATACACATGATTGTGGGTTCTAATACAGGATATTCTATACACTTTTATTGTTGTTCCACTTCCCATTAGATTCACTCACTCATAACACTTTAGATAGTGGTACTGAAATGAATTATATGTATGAGGGATGAGACACCATTATTATTTTTTCAGATGTATAACTGAGGGTATACCATCTACTATATTTCTGTAAGTATAATTCTACTATCTGGACTTGCAAGGTCTTCACAATTACATAAGACACATGCACAACTGGATCTATATCAAATAACCTTGTCAGGTCACACACATACATGTGTAACAGCTCAAAATGTAACCTATTTATGTATAATTCCTGACTATGACTGAGCAGCACTTCTTCTGCGGCAAAGATGGAAAGTCAATACTGTGGAAGAAAATGGTTTGTTCTTTATGCCTAGGTTTGAATCCCACAGTGTAAAAATCAATTCTCCTCACTGTATAAAGACAAAAACAAATGAGTCAGGTCATTACATTTATACTCCCAGTGCATGTCTGCAAACTTAACTCACCTAACAGTTACTGTCCAATTTCCAATATATATTTCCAGGCTACATCAGTAGATACCCCTCAAACTAAGGGCAAGTGTCAGATTTACCTTCTAATTTCAATTGTTTAATTCATCCCTGCTTGGGACTGGTGCTCTCTGCCTAACACCACGCAAAAACATTTGGCATCCTTGCTTGGGTTTGCACACTAACAGTAAATGCAGTAACTGCAATTGGCAAGAAATCATCCATTTCCTTTGCTCTAGTTTGGCAGGTAGATATGGCTAACATTAGAGAGGAAGGTGCTAAGTTTAGGGCACAGAAGTGGGGTGTCCAGGAGTCCAGGATATTTATTGGAATCCTGGTAAAGTGTTACAGCCAAAGGCTTCTGCAGATGGGCTATTCTGGCTCCCAGTACAAGTCTGAGGCATGGAATAGTGTGGCCCAGGCTGTTTCCACTGCCACTGGCATCCCACACATTAGAAAACCATGTAGGCATCATTTTAATGACCTACACAGGTGAAAAAAGGATACCCTCAAATGTTAGTTGAATGAGACTGTGGACATCCCACAGCTGTTTAAGTATGGCAATAAGGGAGTACTTGTAAGACTTAGAAAGCTAAATATAGGCAAGGCTAGTATGTATAATGCTCTTCAGTTCTTTTCTGTTCTTGCCCCAGCTGCGACCAAATGTGAGTTTAATAGGCAGGCTCATGTTGCTCGAATGGAGAGACTGAGGGAAGCAAGTGGTATATATGTAGCAGAAGACAAGTGCTATTGTAGCTTTAACTCATTCACTCTGGAGCAGCTCAGAAAATGCTGACTGCTTACTTCCACCATAGGAGCAACAGAGCAGCCTGAGCTCATTTTCAGATAACCCATTTGTAATACCATACAGAAAACAAATGTTCATAACTCTTTAACCATAACAGCTAGACTAAAAATGTAAACGCGAAAGTTGTTCAGCAGTCTCTCATTTTTCCAGCAATGTAAATGTTGATAGCGTGTATCTAAGTCATTATTACATATTTGCCAAGGAATGCTGATATTATGCATATTTTTTGTCTTTTTGGTAAAACAAATCACAATATCTTTTTGAATGTACCATATAGACCCATACGAATTTTAATTAATTTGTTTGTATGAATGTGAGCTTTAAAATTATATCTTAACCATTACTGTGTGATGTTCCTTTCCTGAGATATCCACAGAAATATGATTAATATTATATCGCTCATAACTGATAATTAAACAAAGCATACTATGTCATCACCTGTAACAGACAGAGACTACATATCAGTGCACAGGTGGTGTGACTCCATGCCATCTTCAAAGTAACGCATCATGCATGTCATTACCATACTCCCTTGCAAAGATATTTTCATAATAATCAGAAATATGACAAATGTATAATTTTCATAGTCCTACAAAACTAAACAAATTCTGATATCTGTACATGTGTACAGAATACAGATACAGTTATTTAACCATGTTGCAAGGACTAATACTATCTTAAAAATGAGGAATTACTTAGCACGTTGACATCTTCCCTACCAAAGTTATTTACCAAAATATGAAAAATATCATAATTTTCATAACCTAAGTCCTAAACCAACTCTGATATCTGTAGATGTGTACAGCACATGGGCACAGTTCTTTTACCAGGTAGTTTGTACTAATACTGTCTTCAAAATGAGGTATTACTTCGCATGTTGACATCTTCTCTACCAAAGTTATTTACCAAAATATGAAAAATATCATAATTTTAATAACCTAAGTGATAACAACTCAGTGTTATAGTCTTAACTACACGTATTGTAAATTAATCATGTGATAATGAGTTGTATTTCATTATTGCAAGGTTCTACATGCTCAGACAAAGATGATAATGTCTACTCAAAAGGTTATGTGCAGCAATTCCTGCTGCAGGTGTAATGTAAGACTGAGTCATTACCATCTGTTAGGGACTGACCAGAGTAATTCAGTAAAAGTAGTA
>NC_056746.1:714240357-714319853 GCF_019279795.1 Protopterus annectens
TGTATTCAACAATCAAGCAATAAGATAAAATAAATAAGCTTGTATCACTTTAGAAAGAAGGAGGGCTAAGATACACTGTTTCCAAATACACCATTACAAAATCTGCAACCTACAATCTAAACCACTGTTCAATAAACTATTCGGCAAGACCACAGAATCTGAACAGCTGTCAGTATTTTAAAAACAAAACTATAAATTACCGAACACCAGCAATCTCCTTCAGAGCTACAAACAAATCAATAAAGCCAAGTGTAAAACTGCATATAGCCTAACAGTGTAACAAGTGCAACTTAAAACACACACACACACACACACACACACACACACACACACACACACACACACACACACACACACACACACACACACACAAAACCCTCCCTTAGATAAAGCTGATACAGTCCAAAATTCTTCACTATCTACATGGAAATCTGCACAGAGAAGGGAAAAGAGATCAAAAACTAACCACAGACCTTGTAGATGTGTAGCAGAAACGTTAACAACCATGTCATGATGTTATGTTACTACAGTGAGAACCAAAGTCTAATCTACAATAAATTGAAGAGGAATGCAAGTAATACAAAACCATAACAGTGAAACAGGCAAAACACACATAATTCTGCATAATAACAAAAGAATCAGAAGTAAATGGAAAAGGGGATTAAAAAAAAAGCCAACATTACTCCAGAAGAATGTTAAACACACTAGAGCTCTCCTTGGTAAATAATGATACTCCACACCTACTACTGATATACCTACTACATTAAAACCACACCTTCAATGCATGCAAAGCTATATGCCAGTAGAAATGCACTTGAACTATGTACTTCCAATGGGAATAAAAAAGATTCTTTACAAAAATAAATTCTAAAAATCCACCAAACACAAATATTAAAGCCATACATAGTGAAAAGGTTACAGTTTCATTGACATAAAGTACAAAGACCACATGTAAACATTTTTATTGTTTATCTTTAGTCCAACTAGGCTAGTGGCCTCTTTTCAGGGGATACCAAAAGTGCCATTACTACTTGTGGAAATTTGGCCAGAGCATAGCTACCCTTACTATTTTCAATAGGTACTGTGTCTTCTAGCACCAATGATGAGCCTGCTACCTGCTGCTCCACTGACTTATATAAAAAGATGTCTAGTGCACTTCCTCCTCAAGAATCCAAAGCTACCCTTGCATGGGTCAAAATGGAAGAAAAAACTTCTTCGGATACATGCTCTACAAATCAACTCCCTCCACATTCTCAACATTTACCTCAGTGTTGCCAAGCAGGTAATTCCACTGACCAAAAGTCATTTTATACGAACAAAACATGGGGAGGGGAAAAGTCATTTTATGCAAACATAACATGGGGAGGGGCTCCCCATGTAGCAATATTATACAGAAAACAAAAATCAAACCGATTAATTTACAATAGCACAAAACAAAATATTGCTTGTACATCCAAAATTCCTGAAAAAAATGCAGGCAATAATAATAACCCTCTGGGTATGACATTGATGAAAAACTGCCAGGAACCACCACGGTAAAAGAAAAGATGATTTTATTTTAAAATAAAGTAAAACAAGCGCTTTCACGCATTGATATGCGCTTCATCAGGTTACGGTTTACACATAAAAAGAGTCCCTTTATATAGCAAAATACACTACAATTAAGAAGAACAATTCATCAATTACTCAATTACCCAAGCAAGCAATTGAAGCAGGATTACTAGGCGGAAACGCCTATTTTCTGTGCTGGCTCAGGAAGCAAATTAAACATTGAGTCTCAAATACAAAGGAACATTTTCATATTTTTAAAAAATAATAATTCCAAGTTCACAATAATAAAACCTACATAGTTCATGAGCCATTAGTAATCACTTTTTGCAGTGGTTCATAGTCATATAATAGAATATGTATCAATATAAATTATATAAGACCGCATAGGATAGCTGATATATTCTATCATTTCAAATGCGATGCAGCCTGTATTTTCAGCCAGAGGAGAATGCACCTACATCCTCTGAAGCACACAGCATAATACATACATTGTTCTAAATAAAATCATCAGGACACAATGCAAGATCAAAATCAGGCAAGAAGAAACAGCCACTACTATTGCTGCTCCTCACGATTCAATGAAGTCTGTCAAAGGACAAACAACAGCAAAACATCAACACAAATGCTATCATTCAAGGACTATGCCAACTGCATCCCTAGTTAACTGTGCATATACCGCATATCATGAAGAATCATCAACAAGAACAATACATTTGTATAGTGACAACTAGATGACAACCCAAGAAATATTCTAACTAGCGTCAACACATACATATATCACCACTGGATAATGACAACAGAAGAACTGTTGCTTAAAATAACATTCCAGGTACTTGGAAAATATAAAAATAGTTGTGCCCGTGCTAGACAAATAGCGTAGTATGTCAAAAACAAAATGATACACCGCTATTTTCATTACATGAATCTCATGCTATATGAATATTGTGCACGATGAAAGAAAAGGCGATTTTCATTGGAGCATTAATCATGTTCCAATATAAAATTGAATGGTATATAATAATACGTAAAAAGGAAAAAGGAAGATCATATGCCATCCAGATAAATGGAAACCTTACTCGTAGCAATGTAAAACTCCATACTTGTTTCCAAGTTTGCAGCTTAGTCACCTCAAATCATCCGTGCTCTAGTTTAGTTATTCAAGTGCATATTGAGGGTGAAAGAATCAGCCGTATAACGGCCTCACAAAACTAAAATAAGGTAATGATCCATCTAAGCCTAGATGTTAATTCTATCTCGGTAATACATATGCTTATAAAAACAAAAGATATATATTTAACTTTAATAACAGAAATGGTATCAAATAAAATAAAATATGCATCCTTTAATATATTGTTAGATCCAACCATATTGATATTCATTAAGGTATGATCATTAATTCATCTCTGGTATAAAGTTAAGCATTTCTTATCTGATGCCTATTATGGCTGAATGTAAGGCTTTTATGATGTCTTAGTTTAACAAAAAGCTCAGCCTCCTATGAACATATAACGGGGTTGAATAATCAACTTCCCGATGTAGATCAAATATCTTCCTCAAATGTTATTGTGACCAGTATAGATAGTGTGTGGTGAAAATCACCAAGGGTCTATGTAAATATGAGGTGATATTTCATTAATATTAAAATATGTTCATACAACAATTCAGCTATATGCCATGTTATGTTAGGGCATATTATTACTGATTGTAAGCGACCAAATATGAACTTTACCATAACCAGGGTTTAGAGTCCATTATTCCAATAGGAGACATGGCATTAAAACATAAAGACTCAGGTGAAAGCTAAATATTATGTAAACACAGAATAGCCAATAGGCCATTTGCATATAAATATATGAAAGGAAATTTATGGGCTACACCTAAGGCTATAGTACTAGCTTAACTCAAATTCATTTATATTGAAGTCTTTCATAAAATTTTTCTTCAAAAATATCAGATAACATATAAATATGGAGCAAATCAAAAAGCATGTGTCATAATATGACCGGGGGACAGTCATAAGGCTACGCTACACACTGAGATGCTCCTATATGTGCAAATGTACTGCATATGGAAAAATTGATGTAACTATTACGGGGTCATTCAAACATAGTAAAAAATCAAACTGACCCTAACAAAGCAGGGCGTATATTAATGGTGGTATTGAGCCCTGGTGGTATATGCGCTTTGAGTCTTAAAATCCATTTGAGCTCGAACATTTCAACAGTACCTATGTGGTCTCCCTCTCTCCTATTTTGATTAATAACCTGCAATATCTGAAAGGTAAACCTATGTCCAGGGCTCTCATTGCAGTGTATGGCTAAAGCACTATTTGAATTGCCCTTTCTAATATTGTAAACATGATTGTAAATTCGATCTCTAAACCTTCTAGAGGTCATTCCTACATAGTAGCTGTCACATTGATCACATTTTGCATAATAGACAACATTTTGAGTATTACAAGTTGCATAGAAAGTTGGTCTAAAATCTATACTGGTGCCTGGGACCTTGAGGACCTGTTCCTTATTGATGTATACACATATGGAGCACCTACCACATGCATATGTGCCCATTTTTATCTGGGTTCGAATATCAGTTTGTTTCATGTCATATTTGTCCTTGCATAAAAGCCTCTTTAAATTCATACAATTGCTAAATCTAAAACTAGGTTTGCTGCCCAAGAATGTATATAGATATGGTTCAGATAGTAGAATTTTCCAATTCCCTGTTATAATTTTAGTAAGATGTCGAACATCACTGGTATATTTAATATCATATTTAATTTTATCATCTCTCTCATGGTCATATCCTACTTTCCTTCTTGAATAACCAGTGATGTTATTACTAATAACAGAATCTATTGTTTCATTAATCAAATTCATAGGATATCCTCTGTTCATAAAGAAGTTCTTCTGTTGCTCAATTAAGCACAGAGCATCTTTTCTGTCTGAACATATTCTTAATATTCTACTAACCTGTCCTTTGATGATATTTCGGAAAATGTGTCGCGGGTGCATACTGTCATAGTGAAGTATACTGTTTCTCCAACAGGGCTTGCGATATAAAGTGGTAGCAAGGCAATCTCCGTCATCCTTTGTTATAGAAATATCTAAGAAGTTGGCCTTTACTGAAGAATATTCATAGGTAAAGGTGAGAAAAGATGTTGTACTATTCATATATCTTACAAATTCTTCAAGTTCTTCTACACTACCATTCCACAATATAATAACGTCATCTACAAAACGCCTGTAGATGACTACTTTATCAAATCTGGGGTCACTGAAGACATTCTCCTTTTCCCATCTATATACAACCAGGTTGGCATATGCATTCGCACAGGGAGTGCCCATGGCTACTCCCCATGTTTGTGCATATGCCATGTCATTGAATAGGAAAACATTGTTGTTGAGAACCAAGTCTAGAAGACAGCAGATATTCATAATCTCAGTGCTGTCTATAGTTCCCTGCTCAATTAGATGGAACCTAATAGCATCTAACCCATAGTCATTGGGGATGCTAGTGAAAAGGCTCTTTATGTCCATTGTAACAAGTAGTGTGTTAGTATTCAGTTTGTCTATTACCTGTTTATGCTTTAAATCTTCTAATAAATCATAAGAATTTTTAAGAATGGTTGAGATTTCTTTAGTCATTGGGCCCAGCTTAGACTGTATATATAGAGATGCATTCTCGGTGACCCAGTGGTCACCCGATACTATGGGCCGTAGTGGTGGGGGATACTCGCCCTTGTGTAGTTTCGGTAAGCCTTTTATGACCGGTATGAGAGGTGATTCTACCCTCAAAAAATCATATAGCATCTTGTCTATTGACCTTGTCATAAGCATGTCATATAAGGTATCATGTACATAATTAATTATAGATTTTACCTTAGATCTATCAATGGCTTTATAAGCTTTATCATCTCTGAGCATCGAATTCATCAATTGGTCATAAAAACTCTTATCAAGGGCCACAATTCCCCCTCCCTTATCAGCTGGTTTGAATATCATATCCTTGTCAGTGGCCAAGACATCTAAGGATTGTTTCTGTGTGCGATTTAAATTTATATAAACATTACTATGTTTATCACATTCATAATAATTATAAAAATCCCGCTCACATGTCCGTATGAAGCACTCTATAATAGGTGTTAGCGGGGGTGTGAATGTACTTCTCCTTTTATATGCTGTTGTATTATACAGAGAAATACAACTATCAGATGAATTATCTTTAAAAAATATTTTCAGAGATAACTTCCTTGCAAATAGCCGCAAGCCTACAAGAGTATCAGATAGAACACTATGACAGGAGGGTATAAAAGATAACCCTCTATTAATTAAGGAATGTTCCTCTATGGAAAAAGATCTGTTCGTCAAATTGAAAAACAAAAAGTTCAATTCTTCATTCTTCTTCTTCGCTCCGGTGTTTCTTCCGAAAGTTTTCTTTTCCCCCTTCCTCTGCTCATGGACCGTGAGCGTGTCTTGTCCTTGTAGGGGAGTGGGAAGTTTAAAGGCATGGGTACAAACGAGTTTATATTCTTATTAGAAGTTTTAGGTTTGGCACCTGAATTCTCTGATGTATTCAGGCCGAGTTGGTTACAAGGCAAGGACAAACTAGGCGTGTTAGAAGTAGTGGGCTCACAGTTATTGGTGTCATCCATTTGGGTTGGAGCAGCCAATTTGGTGCTGAGTGTTTCCACTGAAGTATGGACTGTACCTTCCCTAACTATATTCATAGTAGTCAGGGGTGAAACAGCGTGAGCATTAGTATTAGGCTGTCTATTTAGTCTCGGCCATATGAAGATGCGCCCAGACTGAAAGTCTTCACAATCACGCTTTAGCTTCCTAGTTTTCACTTGCTCTAGTTTATTGCTATATAGCGTCAGTTGTCTGTTCATAGACTGTATTTTAGAAATACAAAACTCAGTTTTAAAGTTAACAGTTAAATAGTCATATTGTTCCTCTACCTTAGCCAGAAGTTCCTTCTCGATGGGTGCAAAATAATCCAATAGAAGATGTATATACTGATTCCCAAAGTCAATATTTAGCTGCTGCCACTTGCGAAGCAATTCAGGATGGCTATCCCCGTAACTTGGCATGCATAGAACACGCATGCCTCGGGGAATGACTTTGAAATGTAGGCATGCCTGGAGGTGTCTTCTTTGCCAGACAAACCTATGTAACCGATACATATCATTTTCCAAAGTTCTCATAAGTCCAAAGAAATCATTCAAATTCTCACCATTCGTCGATGTCTCATCCAAGGTCTCTTGGCTAGGATCTAGCCGCAAAAGTGGATTGTCTCTTTGGTAAAATAAAGAATTCCAACCATCGGTTCGTGTAACACCTGTTGGGTTGTAGTCTAACTCAATATTCGGTATATCCATCGTGTGAGGAACGGCTAAGTAAATCAAAAGGAATACCAGCAGCAGGAGAAAGAAGCCGATCATCCAAAGGTTCCGTGCACCAGATATGAAGGAAATTGATGAAAAACTGCCAGGAACCACCACGGTAAAAGAAAAGATGATTTTATTTTAAAATAAAGTAAAACAAGCGCTTTCACGCATTGATATGCGCTTCATCAGGTTATGGTTTACACATAAAAAGAGTCCCTTTATATAGCAAAATTCACTACAATTAAGAAGAACAATTCATCAATTACTCAATTACCCAAGCAAGCGATTGAAACAGAGTTACTAGGCGGAAACGCCTATTTTCTGTGCTGGCTCAGGAAGCAAATTAAACATTGAGTCTCAAATACAAAGGAACATTTTCATATTTTTAAAAAATAATAATTCCAAGTTCACAATAATAAAACCTACATAGTTCATGAGCCATTAGTAATCACTTTTTGCAGTAGTTCATAGTCATGTAATAGAATATGTATCAATATAAATTATATAAGACCGCATAGGATAGCTGATATATTCTATCATTTCAAATGCGATGCAGCCTGTATTTTCAGCCAGAGGAGAATGCACCTACATCCTCTGAAGCACACAGCATAATACATACATTGTTCTAAATAAAATCATCAGGACACAATGCAAGATCAAAATCAGGCAAGAAGAAACAGCCACTACTATTGCTGCTCCTCGCGCATTCAATGAAGTCTGTCAAAGGACAAACAACAGCAAAACATCAACACAAATGCTATCATTCAAGGACTATGCCAACTGCATCCCTAGTTAACTGTGCATATACCGCATATCATGAAGAATCATCAACAAGAACAATACATTTGTATAGTGACAACTAGATGACAACCCAAGAAATATTCTAACTAGCGTCATCACATACATATATCACCACTGGATAATGACAACAGAAGAACTGTTGCTTAAAATAACATTCCAGGTACTTGGAAAATATAAAGATAGTTGTGCCCGTGCTAAACAAATAATGTAGTATGTCAAAAACAAAATAATACTCCGCTATTTTCATTACATGAATCTCATGTTATATGAATATTGTGCACGATGAAAGAAAAAGCGATTTTCATTGGAGCATTGATCATGTTCCAATATAAAATTGAACGGTATATAATAATACATAAAAAGGAGGAAAAAGGAAAATCATATACCATCCAAATAAATGGAAACCTTACTCATAGCAATGTAAAACTCCATACTTGTTTCCAAGTTTGCAGCTTAGTCACCTCAAATCATCCGTGCTCTAGTTTAGTCATTCAAGTGCATATTGAGGGTGAAAGAATCAGCCGTATGGCGGCCTCACAAAACTAAAATAAGGTAATGATCCATCTAAGCCTAGATGTTAATTCTATCTCGGTAATACATATGCTTATAAAAACAAAAGATATATATTTAACTTTAATAACAGAAATGGTATCAAATAAAATAAAATATGCATCCTTTAATATATTGTTAAATCCAACCATATTGATATTCATTAAGGTATGAACATTAATTCATCTCTGGTATAAAGTTAAGCATTTCTTATCTGATGCCTATTATGGCTGAATGTAAGGCTTTTATGGTGTCTTGGTTTAACAGAAAGCTCAGCCTCCTATGAACATATAACGGGGTTGAATAATCAACTTCCCGATGTAGATCAAATATCTTCCTCAAATGTTATTGTGACCAGTATACCTCTGGGTATGACAGTGATGGGAAAAGCAGAGCTCAGTAGACCATGTTCATCATTGAATTTATACTCAAGACATTGGTTCAAATCAAGTTCCAGCTGCCATGCATGACAACAAACCTCTCGCTCCATTTTGCTACAAATTGTAAAGCACAAGACTGGCTATCCGAATGAACTGGTTAGCATCACTAGCACGCACTTGGAATTCATACACAACCAGAAATGTATTTACTGTTGCCATAAAAACAACAGTAAATACATTTCTGAGGGGGTAGCGAAAACCCACACAGACAAAAGGAGAATACGTAAATCCATACTGGCAGTGACAAGAAATTTGGACTAAACCTTGAACACTGCATCTCTAACACAAGATTTTATCTACTAAGACAACAGCCTGCTGCCCAATGACACGGTCTTAAATGTAATTAAGGAAGACAGTAGCAGCAGCATTCTCAGTACCCAAGAGAAAAATATTATTTAAAAATCGAATACAAATGATACAATTAAAACACTAAAAATTAAGAAAGAGAGTAAAGACCAGCAAAACTAAATGCACAAGGTAGGGCTGTCATTTTTGATCCGAAATTTGACAGGTAATAAAATACAAGATTCCTCTGGAATAATATACTTAAACAAATTACAAAAATCGTTATTCTGCTGTATGTTTTAAACTTTTACTTTTTCATAGCATATTAGTGCATTCCAAGCATCTAAAGAATCCTGAACAAAGCTTATCAAATGACTCTCATGTAAAATATCAGGGCACTAGGATTTCCCCATCTGTCAGGCATGTGCCCAAACCAGAATGGTTTTGAGGAAAGAGAAGCTGTCAATAACCAATATTAACAGTTCATGTGAATGTCTTGTGAAGATTCACACAGATTGTAAAAAAGTCATTACATGTAGAAGGAACTAGGAAGGCAAGTGACAACTGCACAAAAAATCTACGTGACAGAACAATACAGCCAATAAGGTTACAGCTAAAGTATGCTTCACGCTGCCACAGCCTAAACGAAGTCTGAAATGAGATAAGGAAAGTGGGAAAAATCAGCATCATACAGGCAAGCACGTATTGTACAAGCTTACAAAACGTGGGCTTGTTTCCTATCTCAAGGCCCACACCCATCAGATACTGACAAGATAGATTTGAAATGCTGTCTCTCAACACCGGATGATTTAGTCTATCTTTGGTCCCATCCTATGAAACCTTTATGTCTTAACACCCACCGGAACAAGCAAGGTAAGGTTTCAATGCTGCCACCTCTTAACAATGGAATGACACCCACTATCTGTCCACCAAACAGCTATGTTTAAGAAAAGCTAAATTAGTAACCGTTCTGACAAGAAAAGTTCTGATGGCACCCAAGTAAAACACGCCCGTCTAGACCAGTTACCTTGACTTGCATGGTTCACGGTCCATTTTCGAGCAAGAAGAAGTTACTCTTTAGAGATAGCTGTTTGCTTGTAGCTGTTCACTAGATCTTCCACTTCAACTGTTTTCCTCTCCATCACTCTCTTGGGAATCTATCCATGAAGCTTCCCAAAAACACAAACTCCATATTGTTGTGCAATTTTAATTGACTGTAATTATGTTAAATTCAAACACAGAAAAAAAAAAAAATCATCACATGAATTTTGGTATGTGATAAAGGGAATCACTCCTACAAATGTGCAGATGCCATCTTTAATATATTTAACTTTATAGATGTATAGGCATTCACAATGACTAGGAATGAATTTACTGCAGTGAGTGAGTGAAAAAAGTCCTAGGAGCATCAGAAAACATATTTAAACCATACCTGTGATAGTGGATGCTTGTATCCGTTTTTTTGGCTTTGTCCACAGTCCTTAAGCAAAGAAGTTAAGAGACATAGATAAAATGCATTAGACTAAAAAAAATACCCAAATATATTTTTTTATTAAAAAGAATACAGTCACATATCATTCTTTTCGACGTTTTGAGAGCAAGGGTTGCTATGGCAGCAGTATACCGGGAGGCGGGGTTACAGTTCTGGACTGATCACATACAGAATCGGCTTGCTATGATCAGAAGAAGATACAGAATGTGTGGCAAGTCGATTTTATCAAAAAAATCCAATATGATCATCACGTAACTCCACTCTGAAACCTAAGTTGAGAAAGTAACCGACAAAGTTCAGTTACTTTTTCAACTTATTTTTCAACAGTGGAGCTAAAATAAGACTGCAAAATTACTTGTGTTTGTGGAAGGCACACGGGTGTAACATGCAATTCTTATCTTCTCAGAGCACACTCGGATTTAAGCACAGAGGCATGTGATGGCACTCGGGGTTAATGAGTTAAAAGTTAAAGACAGCTTTTGTGGTCTTTGTATCAAATTTAGCATGCATATTTCAGCCAACTATAAAAGCAAGTATGCATGCATTAGTCTGTAGCACAAAACAGTTGTAGGAGTCAAATATTAGACTATAGTCAGAAGTTGTGGGTTTAAATACCACAATTCACTACTATACAGTATGGTTATTTCTTTAATAATATTTGCATTAAATTAAAAAGTCTATACCAGTGGCACAACTTCCCTGCTGTAAACTATAGTCTGTATAATTGGAACATGTATACGTGCAATGGATGCATATTTGAAGGATTACTTTCTGCAATCTGTAGAATAGTGTGCATGTGTTAGGACGTACACTTAAATGTAATACTTCAGATAAAAGAGTTGTATAATTGTGTTAATGCATTGTATGTCACATATGGTACTAATTATATCTTTTTTTTCCCCTCTCACCCCAACCCTTATCTCTCTTTTTATTTTCTATTATGTGTCATCAAGATGTCTCCATGTCATCCATGTGTACCAAATCACTAAATACTACACATCATAGCGAGGTAGTCCAGCCTCAGTGGATCAGCCTGCCACTGCTCCACCAGCTCCAGCACAGATGCTCAGGATGTCTGGGAGCCAACCTGGCAGCACTGCCTCTGCTGCCCCTGCACTTCTTGCACCCTCAAGTAGTACTGCCCTAGAAGCTGGTGCAGTCGTACCCTCTGGGAGCAGTGGCAGAGGTGGCAATTTCATCACCTGCTGGGAGATGCCAGGGTTGGTGCATAGAGTCATGCACAGCACCATTGGTGTATGCCAGTGCCAGATGGAGAGGCTGCTCTCCCTCATGGTCTGTAGGAGGAGAAGACATAAAGCACTCCAGCTGCCAACAGAGTAAAGGGATGACAGTTCAGTGGTTGGCACTGTCTCCAAGATTGATGAGCATGAGCCTCTGTTGTCCTCTCCATCACCCCAATCATGGTGTCCCTCAACCTTTTGTTTCCCTCACCATCCCTGTGTCCTGTCTTGCTTGTTGCATTTGCTTCCTCACCTACCCAACTTACCTGACCCAGACACACCAATGACCCTAACCCAGCAGTCATAACTTAATGAACTAAAACAAATGAGCAACTGTCACACACACACACACACACAAAATGCCCCATACATAGCACTCCATTTCTCACATGTCTTCATGACATTTGTGATTCAGTCCAATTGGCTATACAACATGATTATGTTGATGTCAGCTCTCTCTCTCTCTGGAGGTGGCAGCCCAAATTCAGTTAATATTCTGCACATGTGATCATATTTTACTGCTGAAGAAATGAATAGCTATGGTTCTTTCCTACCTCCATCTTACACATTTCTGTACTGCTTTCCCTTTGTTCTTCCCCCTGCTTGCTTCCCATTTCACCATTTTCCTATCTACCACATTCTAACACCTATAATCTGGTCAAAAATAGAATCACACACAACACACCTAAGTAGCAGAAAAAGCAATTGATCCTTCACTTTTTTGCCTCTATGTTTGCACAGAGTTTGGCATCGCACAGCAATGCCAAGCGACGGTTAGCAGCTGTACAATACCATGGTTACTTCCACGCAATGCTGCTTAACCATGCTGCACTATGCCAACACACAGTGACACATGTATTATAAGCAATTAATGTCATTCCATCAGCACTGTTTAATTAAACGTCTTAGATACACCTGGATCTGTATCCAGTATCATCTGATCTCAAAAAGAAATGTGTCAATGCACTTACAGTTGCTGCCACAAACTCAGTTAAGCAGCAGATGTGTTTCATACATTCAATGCTAACTCTCAGAGTTTTAGCAATGTGGCTCACATTTGCGCACTGCTTAACTATGGATAAAGAGGGAAATTAATGGAAATGTGTATCTTGCATATGCAAACACTTTGCCAACTATCGTGCAAACCAGCTGTTCACTGCTCTATGGAAAACTAAATATTATTATGTATTAGTGCTGTTTACTGTACATTTCCTGTTTATGACATGAAATTACATGTAGAAACATAACAAACTGAAGGCCATATCTAACAATATGTCACATATTTACAACACAGACATGTGTTGCATCCCCAAGCACTGCAACCCTGGTGTCTCAGTACTTTTTCACACATATGTCAGCTACACTACATAAATTAATATGTTGTGTGACATGCAATGCACATCAGTCTGGTAACCTGCAGAACTAGAACTACTGATCCATAAGTCTAAACAGCTTTATTTGCAAGGCCATGGAAGGAATAATCATGGACCCAGGGATATAAATGACCTTCAACACACTTGACCAAACCCATTTTGGTTTTGTCATGGGTAAACCTTGCTTATTAAACCTAGTGGACATCTTTGATAATGACCCCAAAGACCGAGATGAAGATAACAGGACATACTACCTATGTTGATTTATCCAAGGTCTTTGACATTATACCCCATTATCATAGAGAAAGGCTCCCATCTGGGGATTAACCCATGCATTACTAGAGGGATAGCCAACTGGCTCACTAACAAAATACACACTGCCAAAAATGGGGACTGCATCTCCACCACTAGACCACTAACCAGTGGAATACCACAAGGGTCTGTGCTGGGCCCTCAACTGTTTGGAAAGTACTTCAATGAAGTCCAGGCAAATGTAGATGGCCTGTGGCTTACCATGTTTGCAGATGACTGTCAACTGGGTGCACTCATATAGAGTCCCCCAATGATGTTAACATATTACAGAAAGGGGTGACACAGACAAATGATTGGTGCCAAACTCACAGACTCAACCTTAAAGCAAAAAATGCCTCACTGTCCCCTTTGGCAATGAAGTACCCCTGCTAATTATAATATACATAGCACCTCTATAAGCTCAAACACAGTATTGCAAGACTCAGGAATACATGTTGATAGCAGTCTACACTTCAGTCAATATGTGTTCATAGTAGTGAGACATACATTCTACATTGTGCAAATTAGGGCATTGGATCCAAGACCAGGGCAGTCGTAACTCCATTGCACTTAACCCTTATCAGATCACTAATTGAGTACAATGCTCCCTTCTGTCTGTACCTCACCAGACACCTGCAGCAACTAGCGAAAACACAGAGGTTTGTGACTAGGAGAATACAGACCCTCCAAAATGTAACATACAAGAAAAGACTGAAAGACCTGTCACTTTACTCAGTATCATGCAGGCTGTTGAAAGGTGAGCTATGCCTGGCCTGCAGAGCAGTTCCAGTCCCTGCCCTACTGGAAATGCTGGACATCTGCAAATCGATAACTTGTTCCAGGGATCTTAGCCTAGCCTGTCACATAAACAGAACATGCTGAGGAGACAGATATATCTCCCAGTGGTTGCCACTCCTCTGTAATAGGCTCCCACTGCATGTGAAACAGTGCTCCTCAATGATCTTACTCAAGTGCAACGTTGACAATTGGATGGGTGATTGTAAATTCATCCTGAGGTGGCACTTATGTCCCTCATGGTCACAAGCAGTTGGTGCTGAACATAAAATTACTCTGCAAACAATGACCATCTAACTATGCTCAATAAGAGTACTTGTGTTTTTACACGGCTAGGCTTGTAAACACCCTAGGCCCATTAGCTTAGTAAACTCCTATGAACCTATGCAGCTATGAAGCTATGCAGGCTTCCCAACATCTTCTCTCCAACATGTCCTGCTGATGTCATCCAATATAAGCTGTCCTGCAACCTTGTAAAAGACAGACTTGTGCTGTGGCATTAGCATAAAATACTGAGTTCTATAGTCTGTATACATAGATAGGTAGGGTTTCTGTTTACACTGCAGGCAACTGTGTGTGTGTGTGTGTGTGTGTGTGTGTGTGTGTGTGTGTGTGTGTGTGTGTGTGTGTGTGTGTGTGTGTCTAGCCAGAAGAGCAGAAGTGAGTATCCTACAGTTACTGCTCCAATCCCATAGATTTACAGTATTTTGATACTTGCACATGCCTATACATCAATTTCATGCAGGCATTCTGGCATCTTCTCTCCTACATACCCTGCTGATGTCATCCACTATAAGTTGTCTTGCAGCCTTGTAAAAGTCAGAATTGTGCCATGGCACTAGTGTAAAGTACTGAGTTCTGTAGTCTGTGTACTTAGATAAGTAGGGGTACTGTTGTCATTGCAGTTCACTGTGTGTGTGTGTGTGTGTGTGTGTGTGTGTGTGTGTGTGTGTGTGTGTGTGTGTGTGTGTGTGTGTGCGTGTGTGTGTGTGTGCGTGTGTGCATGTGTGCATTTGCTTCACATTACAGACAGCCTTTTAGCATGTGTGACACTGTTATTGCCATATTCTCCTCAGCAGACACTGCTGATGTCAACAGCTATAAAATGTTGTCTGATGCACTGTAAGTCAGACTTGAGCTGTGGTACATGCCTTAAATACAGCATTCTGTAGTCTGTGTACTTAGGTAGGAGTTCTATTCTCACTGCAGTCAACTGGTATGTGTGTGTGTGTGTGTGTGTGTGTGTGTGTGTGTGTATGCACTTGTTTGACATTACACAGAGCCTTTTGAATCAACATGTGGGACAGTGTTATTGCCATATTCTCCTCACCAGACACTGCTGATGTCATCAGCTATATCAGATTTGTGGATGTGCACTATTCCAGTAGGGCAGGGTCAGGGATTGACCCTAATGCTAGGCAAAAGTCACCTCACCCTATACAATACAGATTACAGTGACATGGATTTCAGTCTATCTATATACATCATAGCATGGTTTGTCAGCACTGTGTTTGCTTGGTGAGTAACCCCTGTGGTATCTCCAGCTGATGAATGTGTCTGTTAAGGTACATGCAAAAGACAGCATTATACTCTATAGTAGTGTTCTGATGAGGTCCAAGTACAGTGCTGTTATATACTCCTCAGACTGGAATATGATTAAATGACTTATGAAGTGCACAACATAGGCTTTCAATACCATTGTGGACACTTGGTAATCAAAGTTCAGATTGTTATGTACGTGCATTCCCAGTACTTGCATCTCTGGGTTTCAGCATAGCAGGACTGTTGTCAATGCTGTAATTAGCAGGGAATTCCAGTTTGCAGAAGGCCAAAATAAAGACACATTTTGCATTTATTTGTAGACTATGTGGCTTTGTCAACAATCATTTGTCTGTGTTAGCCCCTCCTGTAGTATGTTATCATCAAAGGTGTGCTGGATGATTGCACTCAGTTTGCAAGAATCAGAAAAAGAAGTAAGCCAAAGGCCATATATACTATAGTCTGAGCTGTCAAGAAATAGATTCCAAACAGTAAAGGACCAAGCCCAAATCCCTGGGGTACACCAATGGTGACAGTTCTACTGGTACAGGTTGATTCACCAACTTTCACATCATGTGTTCTGTTAGTGAACCAATTAGTTACCCATTTAGTGACATAAGGTTTAATCCCTAGCTTGGAGAGTTTCTCAGTGATACCTGCATGAGGGATTGTGCTCAAACCCCAGGCCATTTGAGAATATGCACTGTCTTACCTTCATCCAAGCATATCACACAGAATCAATGGGCTGTGACAACATCATAGATCACCTATCAAGTTACTCATCACATACAAATTCCTGACACAGTTGAATACACACTTCAACATACCCTCCATACAGACTATGTTCCTGTAAAATGGTGTACATCAACATGTGTCCATCTGATTTGGAGGTGGGACAGCACACAAGGTATGCATGTATAATACAACCTGACTACCCTCATCTGTGTGGTAGACCAACATGTTATCATGGACCTTTTCTAAATGGACACTATTAATGTCTTGGCAGTGTACAACAGACCTGTGTAAGATGCTAATGCTACATCATCATATCTGCTACATCTGTTAGATTTCCTCAAAGAGGTCATTGAGGGCAGTGCATGAAGAGAATACTATCATTCTTTTGAACTTGACAAGCCCAAGGCATTTGGCAGAAATCCACACTGAGGTATTCACTCAACATTGTCAGATGGGAACATTATAGACCTATATCATCAAGTAGGTAGACCACTGTATCAGATATGTGGGATCTAAATATGTTGACATGTGTGAAGTGACCTATATCTCAGGTCCAATGATCAGGTCTGTACATCAGGGCTGTCTGCTAGGCCCTTTCCTGTCCATTATTCAAGTGACAGACATCACAGATGACACATCCTGTGTCCAAACAGCATTTTGGAGGACTACAAATGGTTGACAATCATTTACTCCAACTGTGATATTAACATAATACAGACAGTATCAACACACACCAAAGATTGCTTGATTAGCCATGAAAACACCTGCAATGACACAAAAATGTGGGGAGATAGGTTA
Source organism: Protopterus annectens (assembly GCF_019279795.1). Taxonomy (NCBI): domain Eukaryota; kingdom Metazoa; phylum Chordata; order Ceratodontiformes; family Protopteridae; genus Protopterus; species Protopterus annectens. The sequence goes on from NC_056746.1 coordinate 714,257,637, forward strand.
CATCAGGAAAACAAACGCACACCTCAAGTATAATGTAGACATCCCACCCTATAATCAGATGAATATATATGTGACATGTGTCCTGAGGTAGATGGTAAGTGGAACATCCACCAGCATATTGTTACAGTGCTGACTACTCCCTTGTATGTAACACAACTACTGCATATGTGAAGGACATCCACATCAGAGCCCATAATACCTCCATGGTTCACAGCCTTCATCACACCAATAACTGAGCACAATGAACCTTCTTCATGTACCTCCCTACACATCTTCTAGTGATGTGTAACTGAAATGCACCACCTTTGTCACAGTGAGTTGTCACACATCTTTTTGGCCATACCTATGTATTCTTTTTGTCTCATAAACATTACTGTATGATGGTGTGGAACTTCCAGCAGGTTGTGACACCAGATGCATGTGTGTTACCTGTTCCAGTGATGCACACAGTACATACATAGCTGTTTGACAAAATTAATGGCATAGGTAACATTTGTGATAGTGTGGATTGTGCCATATATATCTATATATATATATATATATATATATATATATATATATATATATATATATATATATATATATATATATGGATTGTGCCATATAAATATGCTATGCACAGCAGTCAGCTAGCCTGTATTGATCATAATGTCGCATACATGTATAGCAGCGTCCCTCCTAACACCTCCAGCAGATGTTACTGTGCAAGAAGAGTGTTCATGATTACCCTCTTAGAGTGTGGACATGTCATTATAGTTGTACAAGTGTGCTTGTGCAGAATCATCTCTGATCATGCTAAATCACATGTTATATCAGAAACATGGGATTACTGGTGGTATTATTCTGATATTGTCTATGATTGTGCTTGCTTCTTTTAATGTTGTCCATTAGCCTTTACCTGTGTTTCACTTGCTGGAGACCTCTGCTGAGATTACACTCATATTCAGGCAAATCAGTTCACACAGCTTCACAATATACACCCTATCCCAACTGCATGTAATATCCCTGATAGATATTCTCTGCATTGCTCATGTAAGGATGCTTATCTCATGTAAACATCTTCCCCATTGTTATGTCGCCTTGTTTGACAGTCACATAATACACATTTTCACTGTGCAGTCCATAGTGTACCATATCGAAATGTGATTGGTGTTGCTGCTACAACTGTCTTCCACTGACATGCCCTCATCTGCTGTACATTAGAGTGTTTCACTTGTCCTCTTTCCCTATGTCTGTGTGTCCCTATTCAATAGACACACTTCCCCTGAGTGTTTATTTTACATGGCATCCATGTACCCTTACAGATCATTTACACAGCTTCAGTACAGAATGCCAGGAATGGGATTTCACAATATTCTGTGCTGTATACACTTTCCTGTACTGTTTATGGACTATATACCTAACTATAATACCTCTCAACTCTCCAGATTTTCACAGAATGTCCAGTTTTTGCCTTATATGTCCTTTAGTGTGTTCCTTATCAAAGTTGCAGTTTTCTGTCATATCACTGGGATGATCTCAGGACAGATGTGACTCAATAATTGTATACATTTGAGTTTCAGACTTCCAATCCTTCAGAAAATGTATCTTTGCATAAACCCCTTGTTATTTTATCAGATTTCTAAAGAGCGAATATGTCAAATTTGTAACTATTTCTGGGTCATTGACCCCCCCCCCTCGTAATTTTAGCCTTTGTCCAGAAGTCTTGCACTAAGAGATTGATATCTGTTAAGCCCTGGTGATCATTGTGGCATTCCATGCAAAACCGCAGACCTTCAGTGCTCTGACTTAAACAGGATTGCTATGCATATTCACTTACAAGGTTTCCTGGCTGGCAATACTGTTGCCAGCCTCAAAACCTCACTTATATACATTTAAAAACGGTGCATGGCATGAATATGCAATGAGTGCTTCTGCTCACAGTGCATCACCACACACACACACACACACACATGTAAACTCTGTGTAGGCTATGGGCAAATCCTACATGGAGTTTATTGTATCCCAGGGCTTGTCTCTTTTAATGTAATTTCTTTCAATATTTCTTTACAAATCCCTAGCACATTTTTACTGCCTTTACTTTGTAACTCCTTCAGAGGAGGACTTCATTAGTATAGTTCATACTAATCTGTTAAACACTTTAATCCTTCTCGTCTGAAGTAAAATAGAACCTATCAATTCAAAGTACTCACTAATTCACAAGTCCATACTGGAGCTAAACCTTAAAATTTAGAGTGCAAAGGAAGGGAGGGGAACAAGTAGAATTCCACCAGGGAAGCTTTGAACAGAGAAAGTTACTGCATAAACAACTATGATAAGACGTAATCTTAGAAACACACATTATCAAAACAGAAGAGAACATATCATACAGTATTTAGCATAATATATAAAAATATCAGCACAAGCAGAAAAACTTAGAAGGTATGCGAATAAAAATGAAAGGGGACAAAATAAGCAATTCATTGATAACCAAAAAAGGTTTTGTAGAGAACTGAGAAGCAAAACAAAAGAAAATGAAGCACCACCAAAAAAAGGAAAAAATGTTAATGTTCGAGGAGCATTTATAAGGACATAGTTTAACATAAAGATGTCAAATGGACTTAAGAATTAAAAAATATATATAAAAAGCTCTAAAAATTGAAATGGGATGAAGTAACAGCCAAAGAAACTGAGGTAAAATTAAGAAAAGCTATTAACTAGAATTCCATAGGCCCAGCTGCTGTAACTTACTTCTTGCTAAAGGTATAAAGATCTTTACACAAAGATTTAGGCCTTGGCTAAAACTGCTTATATGCACACCTGAAAGATATGTCAACATGGTTTATAATAGGAAAAATGATACTACTCCTTAAGAATGAACATGCAAGCCAACCTAAGAAGTATAGATGAATAGTATGCCTCCCAGCAATACATAAATAATATATTGGAATTGATGCAGCTAGAGTTTATAGCCACCTAGAAAAAAATTCAGTCATGGTAGTAAAACAAAATTGTAATGAGAGAAAAATCATATGTCACAAAGCAAAATCTGTTGTTAAACAAAGCCATAACAGACAGCTGTAAAAAGGGGAAGAATCTAAGTATGGTATAGATAGACTACAAAAATAAGCATTCAACAGCATCCCACATTCATGAATATTAGAATGCTTACAGATGCATGAGATATAGCCTGCTTTGATCAGTAATATAGCCATGACTATTAAACAGTTATAAACCACTTGCAGCTAAGCCATGACATATGGAAATTATTATCCCATGATTAAAAATTAAAAGGGTAATTCTTTACAGCCATTGCTATTTTGTCTTGCTCTTAACCCATATGCTGTTTGCTTAATAGGTTAGGCTGTGGCTACAACACAAAAATCAGCCTTGTTCAAATACATTTCATCTAACTTTTGTGGATGATCTAAAACTGTATACTTCATCAGATGAGGATATGAAAGTACAACTACAAATGGTTAAAACTTTTTCAGATGACAAAATAATGACATTTACTCTTACTAAATGTGCTAAAGCAACATTTATAAAAGGAACGTTACATCACAAAGAAAATATCAACCTGGCACAGGAATGTGATATAAAGGGACTTGAGCAGGAGGCAGTGTATTAATATCTGGGAGTAGATTAATGGTTAACAAAAAAACAAGCACAATGAGAACAAGGCTGTGTGGAGTACTTCAGATGACTAATGCTAGTATTGAAAACTGCCTTGACATCTACGAATAAAATCAAATTATAAACCAGTTTGCTCTTCCTGTTATAACTTACAGTTTTGGTATAACTGATTAGCATTAAAAGGCATTAATCAGTTGAAATAGAAACAAGAAAAATACTTCATGTTTATCCAATCATATTTAAAAAAGCCAGAGCATACCGACACTATATATCCCTCAACTGGAAGGACATATGGGCCTTCTTGAAATTGACATTTATAGGTCTGCAGTGATGTAGGTTGCATACATATTTGCTGACTTCATCAGCTCCAAATATAATGAAAACTGGAAAGAAGGAACAAAAAATGTCGGAGATACATTATTGGTTAATTTAGCTGAGGCATTTTATAACTGATTGGCAATGGGTCAAATTAATAGTAGACAAGAATCAGGCAAGAATCATATAGCAAGCGAAAATGTCCAAAAACAAAAGAAAGGCTGTAAAGAATATAAAGAAAAGACCAGAGGAAAGTAAAATGGAAAGTCAACAAATATAATGGCAAGTTTAAAAATATTCTTAGAATGACCGTATTTTGACCAAGACCTGATGCAGGAATGTTTAAGGAGATGTGCATTTAAACCAAAAGATGAACATCTAGTAAAGGCAGTCCAAGATAGTGCTCATGTGGTTCTATGTACACACCGGTTTACAGATTATATTGAAGAGTGTGAGAAATAGCAAATAAGAAAGCTGCATTTGCCAGTACAACAACAGCAGCTTCAAAATATTTGATGATGAATTTAGGCAAGATATCCAATCATGGTAAATTTTACAAAAGAACATTAACAACAGAAAAATGGAATGTACTGAAAAGGAGGTAGTTTATTGATGTAGAAAGTTGACAAACTGAAACTGAATTGCTTGACCAACTGAGAAGTAAAGAGTTCAGTATTGAAATCATACCTCTCAACCTCTTAGAGCAAGAAATCTGGACAAAGCCATAAATAAAAGTGGGAGAAAGGCTCAAAACTAGGGATAATTTTTAAATATTGCTCTTACAAACTTGGAAAGTTAATATAATAGGTTTTGCATTAGCATTAGTTTTTTGGAGGTTTTGAGGTCTGAAACTCAAATGTCTGTCATTGTCTAACTTCAATCTTTAATAATTTGCCACTAGTTTGCCAGAAAACCACAATTTTATGAAAACGGACCAAAAATATGAGGTAAAAATCTGGTAATTCTGAGAAAATCTGTACAAATGAGAGGTATGATTGAGATATTGATACAGACTACATACTATCAAGGTGAGTCAATAAATCCTCAGGGAAAGGTGTAAGAGACTGTGCAGGACACTGTTACTTAAGTTGTGACACAAATCAAAATTCCAGTATCTTCACTGGGAGAATTGGCTGAAACTTCAGTTAGGACAGCATAGCAGGGAGAAAGAGCAGTTAGAAAAAACAAAGTGCCAAGAAGGAAATGATCAAGTGGAAGAGCAGCTTGAGCTAATAGAAATATATAGATAATTTGTGACAGATGAAGTAAGGGCACAACAAAAAGTGTTTAAGATTGATAAAACAAACAAACACAGTAAATGGTAAGAGTAATCACAGAAGAACCCAGAAGGTGTACAAATACAAAGAAAGAGTACAAAGAAATCAATTCTCTGATGATCCAAAAAAAAATTACAGGAAGAAAACAAAAACAAAAGCAGTTTTCAAAACAGAAGAAGCAAATAAGTTCTAGAGAAACATCTGTGAAAATCTTGAACATAATAAAGATGCTGAATGCATAAAGCAGGCAAAGGAAGGAGTGAGAATAGTCTCTCCCAGAGACTTCCCATACTCTGGAACAGACTACCTATCTATGTCAAACAGAGCTCCTCATTAGCACTCTTCAAGAAAAATCTTGATGATTGGACGGATAATAGGAAATTCACTCTGGGGATCACTTCTGTGGTTCTGCTTGACAGGGGCACAGGAAAATAACTTTATTGGGTGGCGAAAGCCAGTGTACCTTTTTGGCTAGGCTTGTATAGGCCCTAGGGCAAATAGCCTAGTACCTACCTATGAACCTATGAACCTATATTGCCAAAGACAATATGACATAGAATGAGGAAAAGCCAGTGAAATTATGACAAAATTAAGAATGGTTCATAAATTGAAAACCCAACCACAAGTCAAGATGCAGTACATGATTTCTGGCTAGAATTATTAATATCTTTGGAGCATGATTTAGATCTGAGCAAAAAATTGCTCATATACACATCCTGAATGGACATCAGCCTGACAGTAAAATTGCACATAGGAAATATTGTCATTTAGATAAAAATTAAATTATGTTAAATGAACAGAAATGTATTAAAAGAAAACTAAATGGAATCAAGGATTACTAAGTAAAGCCTTTATAAACAACTGTAAAAAGTGACTGAACTTAAGAAGGATATGGATAGCTTATAAAAAGCGTGTGACAGATTTCACATTCTTAGAATGTAGAACATTTGCTTCTTCTTCCCACAGTGGATTCTGTTTCCATTTCATCCTATCCTCTGCATCTTGCTCAGTCACTCCAACTACCTGCATGTCCTCTTTCACCACATCCATAAACCTTATCTTAGGCCGGCCTCTTTTCCTGTTACCTGACAGCTGCATCCTTAGCATCCTTTCCCAATATACCCAGCATCCCTCCTCAGCACATATCCAAACCAACGCAATCTCGCAATCTTACCCCTCTGGCTTTGTCTCCAAACCATCCAAACTGAGCTGACCCTCTAATATACATGATTCCTAATCTTGTCAATCCTCGTCACACTCAATGCAAATCTTAACATCTTTAACTCTGCCACCTCCAGCTCTGACTCCTTTCTTTTTGTCAGTGCCACCATCTCCAACACTTATAACAAAGCTGGTCTCACTACCCTATTTTATACCTTCCCTTTCACTCTTAATGGTACCCATCTGTCACAAATAACTCCTGACACGCTTCTGCACCCACTCCACCCTGTCTGTTCTCTCTTATTTACCTCTCTTCCACACTTACCATTACTCTGAACTGTTGATCCCAAGTATTTAAACTCATCCACCTTCACCAACTCTACTCCCTGAATCCTCACCATTCCTCTGTCCTCCCCCTCTTTTACACTCATATATTCGGTCTTAGTCCTGCTGACCTTCATTCCTCTCCTCTCTAGAGCATATCTCCACCTCTCTAGGGTCTCCTCAACCTTTTATCTACTCTCACTACAGATCACAATGTCATCTGCAAACATCATAGTCCATAGGGACTCCTGTCTGATCTCATCTGTCAGCCTGTCCATCACCATTGCAAATAAGAAAGGGTTTGGAGCTGATACTTGATATAATCCCACCTCCACCATAAATGCATCCATGATCCATCACTCCTACCGCAGACATCACCACTGTCACACTACCCTTGTACATATCCTGTACTGCTCTTACATACTTCTCTGCCACTCCCAACTTCTTCATACAGTACCACAACTCCTCTTTAGGCACCCTGTCATATGCTTTCTCTAAGTCAGCAAAGACACACTGCAACTCCTTCTTACCTTCTCTGTATTTCTCCATCAACACTCTCAGAGCAAACATCACATATGTAGTGCTTTTTCCTAGCATGAAACCATATTGCTGTTCACTAATCATCACCTCCCTTCTTAACTTAGCTTCCACTACTCTTTCCCATAACGTATTTTTTTGGAAAATGATCCTCCCAATTAACCTATTTATTGTAACAGGGAAAACAAAACCTCTCATTGCCCTTGTAAAAATCCCAGCTTATTCTGTCAAATGGTTTCTCTGCATCAAGACCCACCAATAGTATTTTCTTATATTCTGCTATCTGCTGGGTGATCATTGTTTTATTAATGCTGTCAACTGTTTGGCTCCCTGGCACAAAACCAAATTGATTCATATCTATCAATTTTGGAAATACCTTCGACATTATTTTAGCTATTACAGACATAAATACTTTAAAATCATGGTTTAAAATTAAAATGGGCCTATTTGAAGCTGGGTCTGATGGGTCTTTACTGTCTTCAGGTATTATAGCAAACAAAATTGCCAGATTCTGTTTAAATTGATCTCATTCTGTTTAATTTATTGTAGCTGCTTGTTGCTTATTTTTTTGTGCACATTTCACATTTTTACTCTTTATTTCTTTTTTTATTATGTTGTATTAAATCACATTTTTTCTATGTGCTGTTAATTATAGAATGTAATTTTGTGGAGCTTTATTCCTCGGGTCTCCACTGAAAATGGGCTTTGAGCTCAGTTGGACTAACCCAGTTAACAAATGTCAAATAAATAAATAAATAAAGTAATTTTCTTCCCTCCTAGCTTCCAGACTTCCACAGGAATACCATCTATTCCTGGAGACTTTCTTGCAGATTGATTATATGTCACCATTTTTATCTCATCTTCTCATATCTTAGCTGATAATTGCTGAGCCTCCTCTACCTCTAAACTTGGCATACTAAAGTCTTCCATAAATATTTCCAATTGTCTTTTTTCTTAATTTCTACATTCCACTGCTTTATATAATTTTTTATAAAATTTCCCTAAATTTGGCAAAAACCTTTTCTACTTTCGATTGCCTTAGTCATTGTGCTAAGACTTTTTGTGCTCTGAATTTATTATCAAAAATAGTTGGTTAACAACAATCTTTCTAAACTCATGCATATTATCCTGATATTCCCTTATTTTCTCTTTAATACTCTGCAACTGTTTCTCTTTGTTTTCTCTGAGATCTCCTTAGTCTGCAGTAATTTAACCTGTGTCAGCTCCTCTATATAATTCTTGTTACTTTTTGACCATATCTCTTTCTTTTATTTATATCATATTTTTAAACTTTTATTTTATCCCGCTCACTGTCTATAACTTCTGAAGAAATTTCTATCTTCCCTAATAACTCCAGAATAGTTTGCAGTACTTGTTCCTTAAATTCCTCTCTTTCTAACAAGTAGTTGGAGAAGTGCCATTGCCTCATTTCTACACTTGTAGGGTAATAACCCTGCATTTGTATCACTGTTGTTTTTGGCGCATGATCTGAAGTAATTATTAGAGGTGTGTCGATTAAATGCACATGTTCCTGTGAAATATAAATTCTGTCTACTGTAGCCCAGTTATTGCACCTTGGGGAACAAAACATAAATTTTCTCTGAGTTCCTACTACTGAATTCACTTCTTCCATACCAAATATTTTAATAGATGTCTTCAGAAATCTACCCTATCTTGTTACATTTTTCCTTCTAGGTCCCCCAGATACATCCTCACTGTTGGAAATCAAGTTCCAGTCCACAACTGTAAGTAATATGCCTTGCTGAAAACTCATTACCTCCCCCAAAAAAGTTTTAGATGGATATATATATATATATATATATATATATATATATATATATATATATATATATATATATATATAATATATATATATATACCATTATAATTCTCCTTCCTTGCCAGAAGGTCCTTATTACCACAAGTCTACCATTGCTATAGTTTCCCTCATCTAACACTATTGTAGCTCCTCCAGCAAATAGTATAAATACTCCACATCTCCTTTGTCTCTAATTTTTTTAAATTCTGATAAATATCCATCCTGAATTCCTTTTTTTGCAAAATTTATGCTATAGAATAATATGTTTAGTGTAGATATTATGAAAATAAATTATTATTTCCACCTATTATATATGACACCCTTTTTAAATATCTAGTTCTAGCTTTTGTATTACATACACCACTAATATTTGGCAGGTTGATCCTTTATGCAATTGTTTCCTGGCATCACCATTTGAACCTATGTCAATTTTACAAGTGTTTTTGTTTTACTGAAAATCTTAAAAAAAAAAAAAACACACACCCAGTATACCCACATAATGTATTAACACACAAAACTATCTTCAATAATAAAGTTTAATCCTCCTGATAGAAGCAGTTGTCCAAAATTGACAGTGGCATACACAGGCATTAACTAACCTAACATTAAGGTTGTCCATGATAAAAGTGCATGTTATAGCCTGTGTTCCTACTTACAGTAATTGCTATCTGTTATTGTCTTATATTTATTATCCTCTCTAATGTGAAAAACAGCTTATATTCCTCCAGAAAAAAAATGAACTTTTAGCCTTAACAAAGTGCACTGGCTATCTTTAAATGCAACTAAAGGGCCTCTACTGAAAATGGACAGCTTTACCCAGTCAGACCTCCCCAGTAAATAAATGTAAAATAAAATAAATAAAATAAAATAAGTTGTTTTAGTATATGCATTAAAGTATTCAGTTACCAAAAATGCTGCTATCACTTTTTCAATTCCAATAATTTCAAATTTTATTTTTAACTGAGATGCTTATCCTTGTACCTTTTAATTTTACATTTGTCACAGTAAATAATGTCCACCCCCTTGATTTATTGCCTACATCTTTAGTCAGCTGTTTTCCATGGAAACATAAAAAGAGAACATATTTCTCTAAACACTGAACGTTTATTTTCTTAAGGAAAAATGTTCATAACATTGTGGTATTTCTTTAAAAAAAAACAAGCAAAAAAAATTCATTAGATTAAGCTAAATAGCTAAATACATTAACCCAGGCATTCACCTATGCAAAAGTAAAAGAAGACATTTCAGCTCTACATATATTTTTTGATATTAAGTGCACTTTTACACCCCATTCCCTACCTCAACAGCCTAAGCATGCAGCCCATTAACTCAAACATGCTTTTGTCCAGTCATTTTTATTTTTTCACATTTCAATGCCTACATTTCTTAAAACTGAAAACAAAATAAAGCACATGTTTACTTTAGTATCTTCATCACACAAATCCTGAACATTTTGTACTCTATAACATGCAATTTATATCATGAAATACTTATACAAATACTGACAAGGACAAAAAATGGTTTTACCTAAGAGTATCTCTCTCTCTCTCTTCTTTTTTCTCTTTTCTCCATCTTAGTATGCTTCCAAATATCAATGACATGAAGTGGGGCACATGCGTGTCTACTGTTGTGTTTTACAAAGTGAGAAAAAATCCAATCTTTGTCAGCCTCTTTTTCTTATAAAACTATATTTCACAAATATGAATGATGCTTTATAGGCTCACATGTATTCACTAATTTCAGTATTGCCGGTCCTCTTCCTGCAAATGGCCATCTCCCAGCCTCTGTCTCCTGTTCAAGTTGAAGGTATTCCTGCATCCTCTAGTCAACTCCTGTACTTCTTTTTGTATCTCAATCATTTTCGTTTGGATCACTGGAAAAGTGTTCACTAGCAATGTCTCTCTGTGAGTTTTATTATCAGAATAATGAGAAGCAGAGTCCCCTTCTATTTGATGGCTTAATTTTTGTTGGACAAACTTTTCTATTTCCTCCTTAGCCTGCTCTGCATCAAAAATTGACTGATCTTCCAGGAATAGACAGTTGAATACAACAGCTTGAATCTCACACTCATCTATTGATATTTCCTGGTTGCTGGGATAAATTTGCTTTTTTTCTGCCTGGTGTACATTGAATAATCATTTTCTTTAAACACTCTATTGTCTTCAATTTTTAATATGTGGCCCTTCTGCCACAGTTTATCCAGGATCAGCCAGTGTTGCCAGTATGATTGCATCTTTACTAATACAGGTCTTATCTGCTTTCTCATGGCCATGTTTGGAGGTTACACACAATGTGCCCTTTCGTTTAATAAATCCTGCTGGAGAATACCATTCCAGTTAATTATCTGTCTTTTCATAAATTTAATACAAGCTGTTCCTTCCAGTTTCTTTGGTACAGCAGAAAATCTTAGGATTTCTCTACTTGCTCTGTCCTCTAACGTTACCATTTTTTGAAATAGCTCTTCTTGAGTAGTTTTATTCATACTTTTATTTTTCATTTTGACCTCTGATTTTTGAAGTTTTATCAGTTCATCTGAATAGTGGTTTAAAGCTTCTTCCATTTTTTTCCATCCATTTGTTACTTAAGTCAATATACTCCTTCTGTGTTTCATTTATTTTAATAAGCTTTACGCACATGAGACTTACTTGTTTCCTTTTAATTACTGGAAGGCATCTTTTGTACTAAAACTCGAGGTGAACTGCTTTTTACTGAACAGCTACAGTATTCTTCCCAGTCAGTGTTTTTTCTTCATCTTTTCTAGTTGATTTTCTTTCAAGTCTACTAAAATTCTTCTTTGCTGCCATCCAGGCAATTTACTTACTAGCCAGTATCTAAATTTTAATAAACCAGGCAGAATTACTGCCCCTTGTCTATCCATTTTTTCCACAGTGGGAGAGCTTAAATTAAGCTGTTGATCAGTGTGCAGCCATCCTGGAAAGCTGAGGTGAATCTGTACTTTCAATATTTAGTATTTCTTGTATAGAAATATACACATATATACAAATATTTCAAGCATGGATAATAATATCCTTCCAGCTTACCCATATGCCAAAATACTTAAGTTCACAGTAAGTATCTAGGTTGTTCTTAAAAAATATCTAAGCTAGTGCTTGCTTTAATGTAATTTGGTAGTATATCAGCTGCTCTCTTGGATAACCAGTTAGTACACGTCTCATTCATATACAGTCATTTACATCGGATATCTGATGATTCTCTACTACTTTTTGATAACCTCAAACATTCCATGAGGTACTTGCCTCTAAATGCCCTGTATACCTGAATAAGGTCTACTCTTAAATATCTGTATGAGATACTGTACAAATTCAGATATTTCAGTCTTTCATGATAACTTAAGTTTTCATATCCATGCATGCCTTTGGTATATTTCTGATGAACTCTTTCCAATTTTCTCATTCTTGTTTTCTTAAAAGGTTCCTGTGTTACTATTTCATACTAATTTGGGTGTAATGTATCTAACAAATGTGCCTTTCACTGTTTTACATTATTATCAACTTAGACATTTAATATGCATGTGTGATAGATATGATACATATTTGGAGCTTTTCTCCCAGGCCTTTCACAGAAAATGGACTCTTTATTGTTCAACCAGTCAGACTATATAGGAATCAAATGCCAATAAATAAATATAACTAAAAGTGCAGGGCACTGATGAAGGAGAGAAAGGATATGCACAAGTGTCTCAGTACAGTATGTTCAAGAACTACAGAAAAGGAGAGATGGAGCTGGATTAGTAATGTACATAAAATGGGGTATCAGATGTGATGTTAGAGAGGAGGAAGAACACAAAACCAAGTGAAGAACACCAAATCTAGAATGTGAAAAGAGAGCAGCCAAGGTCAGAACCTAGGCTACATGTCACTGCAGTTATGGTATAGGAATGGGAAAAAGCAGATGAACAATTCCAAAATATTCAACATTTCATTTTTTTTTAATTATGTAATTGGAAAGAATAAGGGAATGCAGTAAGAAGAAGATAATATTCACCTGGGATCTGAGTCTGCCAGAAATAGCATGGGAAATACTGAGCTCCAGAGCAGAAAGAGAGCGAGAGCATAAATAAAATTAGTCCTTGGACCAAATGTAGTTCAGTCAACTGGTAGAGAATTAAACCAGAAGGGATATATTTCAGAATGTAGTCCTTAAAACTGGAAAAAGAGGTCATGCATGTCTAGATAAAGTTAAGATTAGACAACAGTGAACAAACCACTTCTATGGTTTGAGCTTCCCTGTGTCTGGCTTGGACACAAGTGACTACTAGGCTTTCAGTTCATCTAAAACCTTCTGTGGATCTACAAAGCTAATATAAGTTTTTTTTTTGTACTTGCTCTAACTCAATGTTATTGTACAGTTCTGTGCTGCATTTACTGATTTGGTTGAATTTATCACTGTTTTTCAGCCTGAATTTATTAAAGAAATGCCTTCTGTTTGTTACTGTACTAGTCTTAGATCATTTTAACAGTATTCTGATATTTCCTAACCATGTCTGATACTGCAAAAGTTCTTCCTTCTTCTGAGTTTGTCAAGGTTCTCCTGAGTTTGCTAAAATAGTTCTATGTTTTGCAAAGTTTTTCTGTTTTTTTGTAGAAGTTTTCCTACATTTGCATACATTTTTCTGTATTTCTCATGGTTTGTAAACTTATTTCCAATGATTCTTGATATTGCAGGAACTCTTCCTTTAATTGTAAAGCATTTGTCACTGCACTTGAGCTCAAAATCAGTTTGTTTTAAATTAAGAGAGTTTATTTCTGCACTCTGGTGGGAGTAAAGGGTTGATCCAAACCATCTAAGTTGGTAATTGATAGAAGGCTTATTGTGTATTTATCTGAGTGCCCTGAAGGCTTAACCTTTGTTGGCATTTCTGTATTTGGGAACATTTCTCAGGGCTCTGAACTTATTACTAAAGTATTTGTTATTGTACTTGAGCTCAAAACTAGTTTGTTTTAAATTGAGTGTTTTTTTCTGCACTCTGGTGGAGCAGAGGGCTGATTCAACCAATCTGAGTTGGGAACTGTTGGTGGAAGGCTAATTGTGTGTCCATCTGATTGACCTGAGAGCTTAACTTTGTAAAAGCATTTCATTCTGCTCATATAAAGGCCTCACATTTGCTTAATGTGCAAATGCAGCTACCAGTGCCTTGTATATTAAGAACATTTCATCAGTTTAAAATCCTCTATAGGAAATGCTGTCCATAATCTCCCACTGTTCATAGCAGCTCAAAGAGCTGCCAGTTTGCACAGAGGGCAGCACCACTGCAGGTCATTTAATAGTATACTACTAAACCCTCTCACTTAGACCTCTAGGTGACTCTCCCCTACTCCTTCCCATCTACTAAGGATCCGGTATAATGAATAGACTCTTCCTTGTCATCTCTTTCTGGCCTGGTGAATATGGGAATCCTGAAGCAGTATGGTAACTGCCTCATGTGTTAACCTCAAAAAGGGAAGACGTAGTGCTTCTAGTCATTGGGGCTATGGTCAGAGCACCCACTGAATCCTCTATGCAGTTCTGGAGGCTGTATAAGGAAATAGGTATCAGGCTGCTAGAAAGAGTACAAAGAAAATCAGCAAAAAGTAGGGATGAGGGGAAAGGATTTGACTGAGCTAGATCTGTTCTCTACAGAGACCTTGTAGAAACAGTGAGGACACAATATAGGTGAACACGATAATTTCAGAAGGATGTGAAGGAGTTACAGTGAACAAGAATGAAGTTAGAGGAGAGATATAAGCAGTAAATTGCAGGGTTTGACTACTCCTTGGATCTCTGAAAGTACTTTTTTAAAGAGAGAGATGGAGATCCTTGGAATGGCTTTCCAGAAACTGTGTTGGTTAGGAAATCCAGAGAGGCATTTAACAGGCCATCACACAGGTGGAAAAACTAAAAAAGAAAACAGGTATGGAGAGGATATAGAGTGATAAATGCATTAAATGTCACAGCAGGTTAGATAGGCTTATTTCTCCTTTTGCTATCAATTTTTTAATGTAATATATTGCTGCAATGTCTACCATATTTGTCTGTCACTGTTCAAAGAAATACTGAGCTACAGTTGTTTGTTAACTTTGCAGAAGGATAATTTGCTATTACACAATGTAGAATATTATAGCAATGGGTGTGGGTAATGCTGGATTTACCCACAGTTGGTGTGGGTTGGTCACAAGGGTGAAGCCCGAGTGGCCAAACAAAGACAACCGTGGGTAAATTCAGCATTACCTACACCCAGAAGTGGGTTATTGCTATTATGCAATGGCATTATTTAAGAAAAAAAATACTTACTTTTCTTAAATAATGGCATTGTATAACGCCTCCTTGCTGCCCTTCCACAGCTGTCTGGTATTCTGTAGCAGCTCTGATGTACTGCGCATGCGTATGCTTATGCAGTACATCAGAGATGTGGGTGGAAGCAACGGAGAAAGCAAGATCTCTGTTGCTTTTTTAAAGCTGTCTCACTATGTTAAACCCATTTAACATAGTGAAACAGCTTTAAAAAAAGCACCGGAAAAAGGAAGATCTCCGTTACTTTTTTTAAAGCTGTCTCACTATGTTAAACTCCTTTAACATAACGAGACAGTGTCTTAAAAGCAATGGAGATCTTGCGTTCTCCATTGCTGTAAAAAAAGACTTATACTAATGGAAAAAGTCCAGGCGACCGGACCTTTTTCCATTAGTATAAGTCTGATTTACAACGTGCATGCTGACCAATCAGCATGCACGCTTTGGAATATTAATGGGGGGGTCATTGTATAATGGTAAACAAACCTTGTGCTTCAACACTAAATAACTAATCAAGATAAATGATCAGATCAACAAAGTTACTCAAAATAGGCTTGATTGCTGAACATAATAACTGGTTCAGTGAGAATGGAAATAATTTTGACTAAATACACTGATATAAGTGATTGTATAAAGACGCGAACAGAAGGAGCACAGTGGAAAAATAAGAAATGGAACAGGGAAAATAGAAATTAATAAAATAGCATTACATGTCTAAACAATAATTTTTAAGCTTATTTATTTCTTATTAAAAGAACAGCTCGACTAGAATAAGATCTCTTTCAACCAAAAGCCACCCCTTAAATACACAATACCAAAACTTGATACAATGTGTTCTAATTAGTACAATTTATGAAGATTGTAAGTTAGAAGTTAAAAAGCCAAGAAGTGGCACTGAGGCCCCAGGACTTAAATTCTCACTAAAACAGTACATTTGCGACTTTAACAAAAGCAGAGTGGGATAGCAGAGGGTGCCATTAACCCCAGGGTGTTTCTTAACAAATTTCTGCTACAGAAGCTGTAGGGGGCTTCCACACACATTGCAATCTGTTCTGTATCATTAGGAGAGTTTGATATAATTAAGATGCAGTCTCTTGGCAAAAGACATTCTGTTCCCTTGTAACTGTAACTTTGAAACTAAATATGATTCCATATAATAATAATAATACAGACCCAAGAGTTGTTGCCTTTAGTACAGAATGAAACTGGTATGCAATTCATTCCATATATGTGGAATGTCTGCTGAAGGAATGTATCTCTAGCGTACTCAACATAAGAAACTCAGGCATCATCTCATAATTAATATACTCTGTGACCCACCATCCCTCACATTTTTTTGTACACACAAGTAATGTTTGACAACTGTCTGAAAATTGGTCGTCAGAATTTCTTTTTTTCTTTTTGTTTTGCCCACCACTTAGAGCGTTTTCACACAGCAAACACACTTCTAGGACAGTGTGTCCTTACTTGACATTAAACAACTTAACATTGGAAAATAGAATGTATTTTCTAAGGTGAGTGCACTAAATGTTAAAGTCAAAAATATGTCCTTTAGAAGTGGAAATTAATCTGATTGATAGAAAGTGTTAATATGTTTCTTGGTTATATATTACTGAGCATGTGTATTTTTAGATGTTACATTAACCAGGTTTTGTAAAAGACAGCTGGAATTAGAAATATGCTTAACTCATCATGTCAAGTTATATAATTTATTAACTTTGATTTGCCCAGAGATATATTCCACAGAACATCTGCACCTTATTCATATTTCATTGTTTCCCTTTTGATGTGTAAATTTAGTGGAACAACTACTTGCTTAATATGTCAGCTGTGAAAGACTTTATGAAAGGCGCAATTTTTCCAGATCACCCTAATTTTCAAATTGCTTAATAGTAGTTACTCCCCATCTTTGAAGCAGCTGCTGGTTTTGAGAAAACTACGGTGCAATCTTTGAAATCAGTCCAGTGTATAGTTACAAATACCTTCATTTACCTTATCCACTACAGAGAAAACATTCTACAAATTGGTCCTGGCTCAATGGTGTGCATTTCCCTCAGAGCTGTAGAATGTCAATGAACTCCCTCACTTCAAAAAGCAGTTAGAAACAAATATGTTTGACAAATGTAAGTGCAATTGTATTGATGGTGCAGGATAAATATGTTTTAACTGACTACATATATTTCACAAAAATAATTGATGACAGACAAAAGATGAAAACAATATATTAAATGTTGAAGCCTACACAGAGTTTACATGTGTGCACAGTGATGCACGGTGAACAGCAGCGCTCTGCATATTCATGGTGTGCACCACATTTAAACATAATTTAGTGAGGTTTCATGGCTGGCAACAGTGTTGCTGGACAGTAAACCATGTGAGCAAAAATCAATAGGAATCATGTTTAAATCAGAGCACTGAAGGTCCGCAGTTTTGCTCGGAATGCCACAATGATCACCAGGGTTTATCTCTTATTGCAAGACATCTGGACAAACGCCAACATAATGGGGGGACAATTACACAGAAATAGGGACATATTTGCTCTATACAAATGTTCTAGAATAACCAGGGGGGTTGTGTTAAGATACATGTTCTGAAGGATTTGAAGTGGGAAACTCAAATGTATGTAATTGTTGAGTCACATCAGTCCTGAGATTATCCTAGTAATATGGCAGAAAACCACAAATTTGATAAGGAACACACCAAAAGATATAAAGACAAAAATCTGGACATTGTGTGAAAATCTGGACAGTTGAGAGGTATGATTGTTATGTATATGGTACAAACACAGTACAGGACAGAGTATCAATAGTGCAGATTATTGTGAAATCCCATTCCTGGCATTCTGTACTGAAGTTGTGTAAATGATCTGTAAAGGTACATGGACTGCCATGTAAAATAAACACTCAAAGGAAGTGTGTACTGAATAGGGGCACACAGATCAATTGTAGAAATGAACACAGGGAAAGAGGATAGGTGAAACAGCCTAATATACAGCAGATAAAGACATGTCAATGGAAGACAGCTGTAGCAGCAACATCAATCACATAATCTGGTAGAGTAGGGACTGCACAGTGAAAATATGTATTATGTGACTGTCACACAAGGTGACATAACAATGGAGAGGATGTCCGTGTGAGATAGACTCCTTGCATGAATAATGCAGAGGACATCTATCAGGGATGTTATATACAATCGGGGGAGGGTGCATATTGTGAAGCTGTGCGAACTGATTTATCTGAATATGAATAATCTCAGCATAGGTCTCCAGCAAATGGGACACAGGTAAACGCTCATGGACAGCATTAAAAGAAGCAAGGACAATCATGGACAATATCAGAATAATACCACCAGTAATCCTGCATCTATATTACATTATTGTACGGTTAAAATAGCGAACGCTATTTCATCGTACCGATAATTTCTAAAGCACAAAATATCGAACACACAGAAGAGCAAATTTTTTTCCCAGGAAAAAAATTCTCTGCTCCACAAAGAAAAATAAATAAATAAAAACACTTAAACACAAAGATAAGTGAGGTGCTTTGCACCCCATACCCCTCGATGTGGGGCGCCACACCCCCCTACTTAAATATACCAACTCCGAGATCGCACCATAGTGAAGGAAATGGCAAAGTCCCGAAGATGGCCCACCAAATTTTTTCCCTGGGAAAAAATTCAATGTTCAGTGTCTTCGCTATTTTGCCATTTCAACAGTATCGGATCAACTAAATAGCTTTTGCTATTTAGTCCATTTGATACTCTAATATAGACCCATAATCCCATGTTTTTTACAGAACATATGCGATTTAGAGTGATCAGAGATGATTCTGCACAAACACACTTGTACAACTATTATGATACATCTATACTCTGTGAGGGTGAGGGTACTCACGCACATTGTTCTGGAACTTTAGCATCTGATGGAGGTGTTAGGAGAGACACTGCTATACCTGTATGCAGCATTATGATCAATATAGGGTAGTTGGCTGGTGTGCGTGGCATATATATATATATATATATATATATATATATATATATATATATATATATATATATATATATATATAATCTACACTGTCACAAATATTACCCATATTACCCATGCCATTAATGTTGCCAAACACCTATGTATTTACTGTGTGCATCACCAGAACAGGTAACACACATGCATCTGGTGTAACAACTTGATGATGGTTCTGCACCATCAGACAGTAATGTTTATGCCACAAAAAGAATACCTAGGTATGGTCAATAAGATGTGTGACAGCTCACTATGGCAAAGGTGGTACACTTCAGTTACAAATCACTGGAAAATTTTTAGGAAGGTACTTGATGAAATGTGCATTGTACTCAGTTATTGGTGTGATGAAGGTTGTGAACTATGGAGGTAGTGTGGCCTTTGATGTGGATGTCCGTCACATATTCAGAAGTTGTGTTACATGCAAGGGAGTGCAAGGGAGTAGTCAGCACTGTGACAACATGTGGGCGGATGTCCCACTTACCATCTACCCCTGGACAAATGTCACATACATATTAGTCAGATTATATGGTGTGATGTCTACATTATAGTTCGGTTGTGTGCTTGTTTTCCTGATGCAACAAATCCCCCCCCCCACCATGTTTTTGTGTCTTTGCAGGTGTTGTCATGGTTGTGGCAGTAATCCTTGGTGTGTGCTGATGCTGTCTGAATTATGCTAATATCACAGTTGGAGTCAATGATTGCCCACAATCTGTGGTCTTTCAGGCAGCTATTTGCACAAAGGAGGTGTATATCATCTGCGATGTCCATCACTTAAATAATGGACAGGAAAGGGCCTAGCAGACAGCCCTGATGTATGGATCTGATCACTGGACCTGAGTTATAAGTCACTTCACACATGTCAACATATTTAGATGGCACATATGTGATACGCTAGTCTACCCACTTAGTGATATAGGTGTATATGGCCACATCTGACAGTGCTGAGTGAATACATTAATGTGGATTGGTGTCAAATGCTTAAGGGTTGTCAAGTTCAAAAGGCTGATAGTGTTGTCATCATGCAACATAGTCTGTGTGCAGGGTGTGTCGAAGTGTGCACAGGAAGGTGTATGTGATGAGTCATGAAATAAGCGATCTGTGATGTTGTCACAGCTCATTGATTTTGTGTGATAGGTCTGGATGAAGGTAAGAGAGTGCATACTGGTTATCCTCAACTGGCCTAGGGTTTGAAAACAATCCCCCATGCAAGGATCATTGAGAAATTCTCCCAGCTGAGGATTAAATCTCATGTCACTAGATGGGTAACCAATTGGCTTACTCATAGAACACATGCTGTGAAAGTTGGTAAATCAACCTGTATCAGTAGAAGTGTCACCATTGGTGTACCCCAGGGACCTCTACTTGTCCTTTTACTGTTTGGAATCTATTTCTCAACTGTTCAGTCTAAAGTATATCATTTTTGGCTTACCATGTTTGTTGATTATTGCATACTGGGTGCAATCATTGAGTCCACCTGTGATAATAACATGCTACAGGAGGGGCAAACACAGACAAATGATTGGTGACAGAGTCACATGGTCTACATATAAATGCAAAAATGTGCCTTTATTTTGGCTTTCTGTAAAGTGTAAATTCCTGCTAATTACAGCATTGATAACAGTCCCATTATGATGAAATCCAGTGATGCAAGCACTGGGAACACATGTATATAGCACTCTGAACTTTGATAGCCAAGTGTCCACACTGGTATTGAAAGCCTATGTTGTGCACATCATAAGTCATACCATCATATTCAGATTGTAGGATTATATTAAAGTACTGTACTCGAACGTAATCAGAACAGGAATATTGAGTACAATTCTCTCGTTTACTTATGAAGAAAACACAGTGCCTACAAACCATGCCATGATGCATGTGGATAGACTGAAATCCATGTCACGGTAATCTGTATCATGTAGGATGAGGTGACTTCTGCCTTGCCTCCAGGCGAGTCTCTGGCCCTGCCCTATTGGGGATAGTGCACATCCACAAATCAGATAGAGCTGATGACATTGGCAGTGTTTGTTGAGGAGAATATGGCAATAACAGTGTCCCACATGCTAGTGTAAAAGGCTCTCTGTAACATCAAGCAAGTGCAAATGCATATACATACACACACCAGTTGATTGCAGTGAGAAAAGAACCCTTACCTATCTCAGAACACTGACTACAACACTCTGAATTCAAGGCAAGAGCCACAGCTCAAGTCTGACGTGAAGTGTCTCAGACAACATTTTATAGCTGATGACATCAGCCGTGTATGGTGAGGAGAATATGGCAATAACAGTGTCCCACATGTTAGCCTAAAAGGCTCACTATAATGTTAAGCAAGTGTACACACATAAATATCCCAATTGACTGCAGTGAGAATAGAACCACTACCTATCTAAGTAGACATACTACAGAACTCAGCACTTTATGCAAGTGCCACAGCATAAGTCTGACATTTACAAGATCACAGGTCAACTTATAGTGGATGACATCATCAGGGCAAAATACTGTCACTAAATGGGATTGGAGCAGTAACTGTAAAATACACACCTGCTCTTCTGACTAGACTCACACACACACACACACACACACACACACACACACACACACACACACACACACACACACACACACACACACAAACAGTTGACTGCCATGAGAACAGAACCCCTACATATCTAAATACACAGACTACAGAATTCAGTAGTCTACACAAGTGCTACTGCACATGGTTGACTTTTATAAGACTGCATGTCAACTTATAGTGGATGACATCAGCAGGGCATGTTGGAGAGAAGATATTGGGAGGCCTGGATGAAATGGATGTGTAGGCATGTACAAGTATCAAAATACTATTAATCCATGGAACTGGAGCAGTAGCTGTAGGATACAGACTTCTGGCTAGAGATGAACACACAGTTGACTGCAGTGATTACATAACTACAACCTACCTAAGTACATGGACTACAGGACTCAGCACTTTATGCAAGTGCCACAGCACCTGTCTGACTTCTACAAGACTGCAGGTGAACTTATAGTGGATGACATCAACATGTTGGAGAAAACATGTTTGGAGGCCTGCATAGGTTCATAGCTTAATAGGTTCATAGGAAGTTACTAGCCTAATGGCCCTCAGGTGTTTACAGATTCATAGATTATTACTAGGCTAACTGCCCTCATGGACTACTTTAAGCCTAGCCAATTACCCCATGTGAGAATCAAACCCTGCACCTTGCATTTCTAATGTAAGCACTAAACCATTACACCACTCTCCCACACAAGACCAGTCTTGTAAAAACACAAGTACCCTTATTAAGCATAGTTAGATGGCTGTTGTTAGCAGAGCAATTTTGTGATCAGCTGTGACTGTCTCTGTCCATAAGTGGCATAGGTGCCACTCCAGGTGTGAATTTACAATCAGCCATCCAGTTGTCAAGGTTGCACTTGAATATGGTCATTGAGGAGCACTGTTTCACATCCTGCTTTTAGACTATTACAGAGGAGTGGCAATTTCTGGGAGATATATTTGTCTCTACACATCTTCTATTTATGTCACAGGGTAGGTTGAGATCCCTGCAGCAAGTTATTCTTGTCCCATTTGATTTGCAGATGTCAACCATTTCCAGTAGGACAAGGTCTGAAACTGCTCTGTAGGCCAGTCATAGGTCATCACTCAGCAGCCTGCTTGATACTGAGCACAGTGACAGGTCTTTCAATCTTTCCATGTTTGTCATGTTTTGTAGGCACTGGATTCTTCCAGTCACAAACCTCTTTGTTTACTCCAGTTGCTGCAGGTATCTGGTGAGGTACAGACAGAAGGGACCATTCTACTCAATTAGTGGTCTGATAAAGGTACAGTACAGTAGATCTATGACCTCCCTGGTCTTGGATGTGATAGCCTTATTTATGAGATGCGCAATGTAGAATTTGTGCCTCACCACTATGGATGCATAGTGATTGAAGTGTAGATTGCTATCAATTGTTAATAAGTCTCTGAACACTGTGTTTGAGCTTAGAGGGATGCTATGTATATTATAATTAGCAGGGGTAATTCATTACCAAAGGGGCAATGAGGCATTTTTTACTTTATAGTTCAGTCCATGAGTTTTGCACCAATCATTTGTCTGTGGCAGCCCCTTCTCTAATATCTTAATGTAGTTGGGGGACTCTATATGTCCAGTTGACATTCATCTGCAAACTTGGTAAGTTGCAGGCCATCTACTTTTGCCTGGACTTCAGAGAAATAGTTTCCAAAAAGTTGAGGGCCCAGCACAGATCCTTGTGGTATTCCACTGGTAAGTGGTCGAGTGGTGGAGGTGCAGTCCCCAACTTTGACAGAGTGTATTCTGTTGATGAGCCAGTTGTCTATCCATCTAGCAATGTATGGGTTAATCCCCAGATGGGAGATTTTGCCTATGATACCTGAATGGGGGTTAGTGTCAAAGGCCTTGGATAACTCAACATAGGCAGTATGTCCTTTTATCCCTCATCCAGGTCTTTAGGTCAGTCTCAAAGATGTCCACTAGGTTAAATAAGCATAATCTGCCATTGACAACACCAAAATAGGTCAGGTCAAGTATGTTGAAGGTCACCTATGTGCATGTGGATAAGATCCATACTGATTCCTTCCCTAGTCTTGCAGATCAGTTTTTTTTAGGCTTGTGAGTCAATAGTTCTAGTTCTGCATGTTAAAAGATGGATGTGCATTGCATATCACACAGCATTTGATATTAATGTCTGTAGTGTTGGTGGTATATGTGTGAAAAAAGTACTGAGACACCAGGGTAGCAGTGCTTTGGGGGAGGCAACACATGGATGTATTGGACACTTGTGACATATTGTTAGATAGGGCCTACGCTTTATTATATTTCAGTTAATTTCATGTCAGAGACAGGAAATGGAGTGTAAACAGAGGCAATACATAATAATATTTATTTTTCCATAGCACAGTTTGCAGCAGGTTTGCACAATGATTGGCAAAGTGTTTGTGGATACGAGATAAAGATTTCCACTACTTTCCACATTTCTGTGCCGTTAAACAGTGCCCAAATGTGAGCCACATTGTTAAAGTCTGAGAGTTAGTACTGAGTTTATGAAACACACCTGCTGCTTAACTGACTATGTGGCAGCAGGTGTAAATGCATTGACAAATTTCATTTTCAGCCCAGATGATACTGGGTTTGAATCCAGGTGTATCTAATACTTTTAAATACATTTAAATAAATGATAATGCAATGACATTAATTCTTTATAGTACACGTGTTGCTGTATGTTGGCATAGCACAGCAGGGTTAAGCAAAATTGAGCAGAAATAACCACAGCATTGTACTTCCTCTCACAGCAGCTTGGTATTGCTGCTCAGTGTGAAACTCTGTGCAAACATAGAGGCCAAAATGTGAAGGATCCATTGCTTTTTCTGTTACTTATGTGTGTCATGTGAGATTTTATTTTTTGACCAGATTATAGGTGTTAGGGAGCAAGCAGAGGGGAACAAAAGCAAATCAATAGAGGAATGTGCAGAAGGTTGGTAGGAAAGATCCACAGCTATCCATTTCTTCAACAGTAAAAACTGGTCATATGGGCAGAATATTAGCTGAATTTTGACTGTCACCTCCAGAGAGAGGGATGACAACAATGTAATCATGCTGTATAGCCAACTGGGCATAATCAAGTGTGTCAAGCAGTTGTGTATGTTAAATAGACAGCTATGTATGGGTCATCATTTCTTTGTGGGACAGGCACCCATGTTGTTGAATTCAGTAAGAGAGGACTGCTGGATATGGGACACAGGTATGTCTGGGTCAGGTAAGTTGATTAGGTGAGGAAGCATATTCAACAAGCAAGACAAGATACAGGGATGGTGAGGAACACAAACGTTTGGGGGGCACCATGATTGGGGTGAGGGAGGTGACAACCCAGGCTCATGCCTGTCAAGCTTGGAGACAGTGAGAATCGAGTCCCCACCCACTGGACTGTTATCATTGTTCCCTTACTCCACTGGCAGCTGGAGCACTTGCCATCCTCTCTTCCTATGGACTATGAGGGACAGCAGACTCTCTATCCAGCATAGGCATACACCAGTGGTGGGTGGTGCATGACCTACCAACCCTGGCATCTCCCAGTGGGGTGATGAAATCACCAACTCTGCTATTGCTTCTGGAGGGTAGCATAACACCAACTTCTGGGGCAATACTATCTGAAGGCACAGGTAGTGCAAGGGCAGAAGAGGGAGTGCTTCCAGGTTGACTCTCTGATATGTTGAGCATCAGTGCTGGAGACAGTGGCATGGGGACAGAATGATCCCTTGCCTACCATGCTGTGCTGTGCAGCACTTAGAAATGTGGTACACATGGATGAAATGGAGACATTTTGATGACACATAATAGAAAAAAAAGAGAGATAAGAGTTGGGGTGAGAGAAAAAAAAATAAAATTAGCACCATCATGTTTCATACAATGCATTAATACAATTATGCAACTCTTTTATCTGAAGCATTACATTTAAGTATATGTCCTAACAGATACACACTATATTACAGATTGCTGAAAGCAATCCTTGAAATGTGCATATATTGCACATATGCATGTTCCAATTATACAGATTACAGCAGGGCATGTATGCCACTGGTATAGAGTTCTTAGGTTAATGTAAATACTATTGAAGAAATAACAGTATTGCATAGTTGTGAATTATGGTATCTGAACCCACAACTTCTGACTTCAGTCTAATATTGGATTTCGACAATTGGTTTGTGCTACAGACTAATGCATGTATACTTGCTTTTACAGTTGGGATTTGCATGCTCAATTTAATACAACTCTATAAAAGACCATAAACCTATCTTTAACTTTTAAAGCTACAATGACACTTCTCTTTTGCGGCATACATACCACTTGCTTCCCCCAGTCACCTCAATTGAGCAACATGAGCCTGCCAATTGAGCTGATGCTCAGTGCGAGATGGGGAAAGAAGAAAAGAACAGAAGAGCATCATGCATACCAGTCTTGCCTATATTTATATTTCAAAGTCTTACAAAGTCCTCTCTTATTGTCATACTTACACAGCTGAGGGATGTCTGCAGTCTCAAACTCATGCAACCAATGGTTGACAGTATCCACTTTTTGGCTGTGTACGTCATTAAAATGATGCCTACACTGCTTTCCAGTGCATGGAATACTGGTGGCACTGGATACAGTCTGAGCCACACTGTTCTACACATCAGACTTGTACTGGGAGCAAGAATAGCCCCCTTGCAAAACCATTTGGCTGTGATGTCTTAAAAGGCATCCAATAAATATCCTGGACTCCTAGACATCTTACTTCCATGCCCTAAACATTGCACCTTCTACTCTAATGCCAGCCATGTCTTCCAGCCAAACTAGAGCAAAGGAAACTTATGTTTTCTCACCAATTCCAGTTATCTCATTTAACTGCAGTGCACAAACATGATCCAACCATGTTTGTATGATGTTAAGCAGAACACAGCAGTGCAAACCAGGGAGAAATTAAATAATTGAACTGGAAGGTTAATCTGATACTTAACCTTAGTTTGAGGCACGTCTACTGATGTAGCCTGGAAATATATATTATGAGTTGGAAGGTAACTGTTACTTGAGTTAATTTTGCAGACCTGCAAATGTAAATGTAATGCCCTGACACATTTGTTTTTGCCTTTATACCCTGAGGAAAATTGATTTTTACACTGTGGGATTCAAACCTAGGCATAAGGGATAAAAGATTCTCTTTCACAGCTCTGATTTTTCATCTTTAACACAGAAGACATGCTCCTCAGACAAAGTCAGGAATCATACATAAATACAGGTGATAGTTTGAGCGGTTAACACATGCATGGGTGTGACTGTGATCTGACAAGGTTATTGGATATAGATCCAGTTGTGTATGTGACTTATGTAATTGTGAATCCCATGCAAGTCCAGATAGCAGAATTATGCTTATAGAAATATAGTAGATAGTATATCCTCAGTCATACATCTGAAAACACAATAATGGTGTCTCATGACCTTGACATCCACATCCAACCGCCACCCCCAAGTAAGGAAACCTCCATAAAAAACTTCTTCAAAGTCAACTTCATGTTACTCAAGTGAGAAGTGACAAACTTCCTGACACCCATGCAGATGGGAACTGAAAGTTCAACTGCTGACTCCTACACTAAGGCACTGTACGAGCACATCCACTTGCGCATGAATCGTACCATCCTCAATAGAACCAAGACACTCTCCTCCAAAAAAAGGAAGCCAATCTGGTGGTCCCTTGCCATAAACAATCTTTACAACAAAAGGAAGAAACTGTTGCAGAAAATTGGAAAATCCCAGAATGCAAAAACTCCTTTACCAGCCTCACTAAGAAGCCGAGATCCCTCATAAAACCCTCCAAAGCTAGTTAGGAAAATAAAATTGCCAAAGATTCCAAAGACAACCACAAGGCATTCTATAGCTATGTCAAGAATCTAAATGGCAATGCTCAGATCTGCTCTGAGCTACAACGGAATGGCATTAAATATACTGATGCCAAGGATATTCCCAATATCCTGGCAGATTGATTCAGTGCGAACTTCACCCCCCACTCACCCCCTAAAGGGCCCATCACAATACCAAAATATTGACAAATTTTGGTAATAACGGCCCCACAGGTAAAAAATGCACTCTCCAAAGCTAAAATTACAGCATCCATGGGACCAGATGACATCCCAGGCTGTGTACTACATAAACTACAAAATGAACTGGCACCTCACCTAAGTGTCATGTTTAATCATAGCCTCAACTCAGGTGTCGTGCCCACTGACTGGTGCACAGCTACAGTTATCCAACTCCACAAGGGGGAATCCACCTTGGATCCCGGGAATTACCACCCCCATCAGTTTGACGAGCCTGATCTGCAAGGCCATGGAACATATTATCATGGAACTTATAAACAAAGGCATTGGCAACCTTCAAACACTGGATCCCACACAGTTTGGGTTTGTGAAGGGTCGATCTTGTCTCCTGAACCTGATTGACTTCTTTGAATCAGTCTCCAGAGCCACGGACAAGGGTAAGGTGGTCCACACAGCCTATCTGGACCTTGCCAAAACCTTTGACACCATCCTCCACTCTGGAATCATAGATAAACTTACTATGCTGGGAATTAATCCCTACATCACTCAATGGGTTGTGAACTGGCTTACTGAGAGAACCCACACTGTAAAAGTAGCCAACTCCAAATCCAGCTCCAGACAAGTGGCAAGCAGAGTACCTCAGGGTTCAGTCTTGGGACCGCTCTTGTTTGGCATCTACTTATCTGAAGTACAAGCCAACACAAAGGGACTCTGCCTAACAAAATTTGCAGATTTCTGCAAACTGGGAGCCATTATTGAATCCCCAAATGATGTGGCTATTCTACAAAAGGGCCTTACAGAAACAGATGCTTGGTGCCAGAGCCATGGGCTCAAGCTCAATGCCAGGAAATGTATAGTTATCCCCTTTGGGAAAAAACATGTACCCGTGAATTACCACATAGGTGGCAGTACACTAAACACTGAAAGTGTGATAAGAGACTTAGGGACACAGGTGGACAATGGTCTCACCTTCGATAACCACATCACCACAACAGTCAGGAAATTCTTCTATGTGGCACACCTCATCATTAAGGGCTTTTTAACCAGAAAAAAGGAGGTCATTGTCCCACTGCACTCATCCCTCCATAGCCATTATAGAATACAACGCCCCATTTGGTATGTACCTCTCAAGACATCTGCAACAACTGGAAAGGCCACAAAAATACCTCACTAAAAGAATCACATGCCTAAAGCAGATGCCCTATGCTGACCATCTAAATTAACTCCACCTATACTCTGTCGCATATCGTCTACTCAGAGGCAATCTCTGCTTAACGTACAAGGCCATGTCAAACCCTGAGCTGTTGGACATGCTACACTTAAAGAAATCCCAATCCCTCAGAGACACACACTTCAGGGATCTAAACATTGCCTTCACAATGACCAAAACATGCTGGAGATATAGGTTCCTGACCAAGAAACTCCCTAGACTCTGGAATAGACTGCCCATACATGTCAAGCAGAGTGCCTCTTTGGCTTTCTTCAAAAGGAACCTTGATGATTGGATGGAGATAAGAAATTCACTCCAGGGATCACGTCAGTTGCCCTGCTAGACAGAGGTATAAGGAAGTAAATACTGTGGGAAGAAATAGCCAGGGAATTGTTATGGCTAGGCTTGTATAGGCCCTAGGGCTGATAGCCTAGTACCAATCTATGAACCTATGCCTTATATATATAATTCATGTCAGTTCCAATATCTAAAGTGTTAAAAGTGGAACAACAGTAAAAATGTATGGAATAGTCTGTATTAGAACCCAGGAACATGTGTGTGACACTATTACATTTACACCTGTTGCCGCAAGAATGTTGAAATAACACTTGTCTATTTTTCAGTTCATTGCTATAAACTACACAAGAGAAAAATAGGTTACACACCCTGTACTAGAACCAACTTACACTTGCTGCTACAAGACCAGTTACATGGCATTTTCTAATTTCCTCATCATTCTTAAGGTCTCTGTGTTAATGCTGCACAATGCCACTTAGCAGGTTTGTGCAGTGCCCAACAGAATTAATTGAATGTATCTGGTTTCAATTATTGGCTGTCTGCATCCTGTCTGCAGGTGCTCAATGGCTGTAGCTGCTGGGGAATCTTGCTAACCACCACTCAGTGCATCTAAGCACAGTTGCTCAATGGAACACAAAAACTGAAACAATGTATTGTTTTTGACCTTTCCCCTTTTAGAGACTTCCTGTTTGCAAGTGTTTTGCATATGTTCTGTCTGTTTCCTGGGTTTAGTTCAGTTTGTACACTAATGTGCTTCAAGCAAATGAGATAATCACAGCCAAACTGGCATTCATTTTCTCCATTTCCCATGTTTGTACTATGTGGCATATCACACAAACACTGTCCCCCCAAAAAAAATGGAAAAGAAAAAAGGGAAAAGTAGTTAAAATGAATAAAAGCAATCTAAGACATCCCCAGTACAAGTTGTTAGTAAACATGACATTTTTCTACATAGGTCTCGATTTTAACTCTCACTCCAATGAACCTTCAGAATACAGTAAGGGTACCTTATCCCTTTTTGCCACACAAACACTTTTGCAGCAAGGAACTGAAATTATTCTGCATACAACCAACTGCAACATCATCTACAGTAAAATGAAACCATACAACTGTTATTTGTACATTTATTATTTTTGGATGTAGTGCACTAAATGATCACACTACCAGCTATGAGTATTGCTTGCAAATATGCAGCTCTCTCTTACCTCTCTGTGACTGATACTCATTCCTCTTTTATCTGACCAATAATCTAAGACATGCAGTCTGTAAGACATTCTATGTCATTGTCCTTAAAATGTGTGAGGATATTAAATGACAATAATATAATATGCAATTGCCAACAAAGGAAGGGGAGGTTGGATGTTAATGAACAGAATTTGTGAATTGTGTGCTGCTTACTTACATTTCCAACCTTGACAAAATTACATCCAACACTCTATCAGTGTAATATGATACACCCACTGAATGTAGGGCAGTCTGCATTGCCGTTGTGTTTTCCTTCTCCCTACTAGTAATTATTCACAGTTGCAATCCATTAAAAACAAAAACTGCAGGAGTGCCTGCACTATGTTTATATCAGATACACAGAGCCAAGTATTCAGAATTCAACAATTCTAATGAGTTCATACCACACTTGCATCTTCACTGTGCTGACAGCCCTGAATCTACACCATAAAAAGGCAACCATGTAACTAGGGAAACTGAAAGTAAGGAGACTGTTTTTTCGTGGAGAACACAGAAAAGAGGCTGTTCTGCACAGAGGATTACTGAACTTGAGAAGGTATGCTTGCATTTTGTCAGCTATATACTGCATATGCTGAAATGTAATTAAGAAAAAAATCTGTTTAACAGTTTATATATATATATATATATATATATATATATATATATATATATATACATTTTCTTTTTTTTTTAATTAGCAAAGGCTTTTACACTTTTATCTGTATACATTAGTTAGAAGTGTACTGATGGCATGGGCATGTTTATTAGGGCATTTCACAAGTATACATGATTGGCAATAACTTAAAATGGAATGATCTGTGTTAAATCTGTAGACGTGTTTCAAGGACAGTTCATTTTATAACACTTTTAGCATATCAAAGATGGTTTGTTAGCAAAATGTGTCATTTGCCTCTTCTTTTGAGGGTGGGGGAACAAAGCTACATTTCTGTTATGGCACAAATAAGGATATGTTGCTATTGTTACTCTCCTTTTTTGCATCCAGTCTGTTTTTCCTATTTAAAATCTCTAAACTGTTTTATATTTCTCCAGTGGTTAATACTGACATGCTACCCTTTCTGTTTTATCTGAGAATAGTTCGTTATTTTGTAGTTATGTGATAGTTATGTGTATTATCCATATGCTGTCTTTTAGGGCACCTAGGACTATACCACCCAGGCATCTCAATCCTCAAAACCATCCTTCAGTGATGCTGAG
The DNA here is from genome assembly GCF_019279795.1 of Protopterus annectens. NCBI lineage: Eukaryota > Metazoa > Chordata > Ceratodontiformes > Protopteridae > Protopterus > Protopterus annectens. Next base: position 714,289,548 of record NC_056746.1, read on the forward strand.
AATCAGGTCATTGTTGAAGCTTTTAGGGTAAATTGTGCCTTTCTGCTTGAGAGTGGATGTGGAGATGTCAGCAGAATGCTAATTTGGCAGCAGATAGTTGCAGACATTAATGCAGTGAGTGGCCATAACAGAACATATGACCGGGTGTGCCATAGGGCCAATGACTTGATCTATTCTTCACAGAGGAGAGTAGCTACAGTGGCCCTTGATCGGGTAGGTACTGGGAGGACCTACTACAGAGACACCACTAAGAGTAAATGAAGAGTTCCTGACCACTGTCAGGGATGCAAACAGTTACCAGGAAAGTACAGAACAGCATGTCCTTGGCATTGGTGATACTGTTTCAGGGAGAGCAAGCATGTCTCATGAGGAGCTTAGTGGTAGGCTTTTGTATTTCAGTTGTTAAATACTGCTGAGTAGTAAAACAATTAAAATCAATACATTAGTTCTGTTTCACAAGAAATTGTTTTTGGGAGGATTGAAGATTGTTACAGTCAACAGCGCATTCTGACTGATTACACATCGGCTTAGGGTGGTCTTGTCATCCAAGTTCTTGTTGAAACTATAGTTAATGGACATATAAAGGGGGAAAGTCTTACACCTTATGTTACTAATTGTGATCCTTTTGCTTAACATCTTCCAAGACCATCTGATATACAGAGCATACCATCATCTGCACAATTTAAGCCAAACAATACTGATGAGCAATTCAAAGAAATATTAAGAAATATTTTAGTGTCTGATGTTGATGTCAGGACCATTGTGTGTATTGATTTACTGTCTAATAGTGGTACCACTGCTATTCTGTTAGCACACATTGGACTATAGTAGTGTAGGTATTAACATGTTCCCGTGGTGTTGATTATTATCACAGGTAATTCTGATGGGAAGTCTGGGACTTTACCAAATGATGTCAGATTATCAGCAGACTCTGATGATGATGCTAGCCAAACAGAGGCACAGTTGGGGGGTGCAGAGGTTGAATCTGACACTGAGGTTGGCATACAGCCATCCCTTGAAATTCCATTGGATACAGATAGTAGGACTACACCTACACATTCCAGTGAACTCTTAGATATTGGACAGGTGGAGGATGAGAACAATTGAGCATGAAAGTGTGGCTACTGCTGCTTCAGTGCCTGTTGTCTCTGACCATAGCCAAAATGTGGGTGATGTGCCAAGCAGGTGGGTTGTTAAGGGGTGCTCAGAGTAGGCCTGCTTTCCATTCTGCACTGGACCCAGTTATCTCTGCCCATGCCACTCAGTGTTTGTTTAGGGCCCTCATGGAGGGGCAGGCATGTTTCCATAGGTGTTCCAGAGAAATAGTTAGGGTTGTAGATGTGGCACAGGTTGACATGCATGATTGCTTCTACCATGTTGCCAATTCAATGGATTGGGTGAATGACATATTGGAATGAGTGGTGTCCATGATGGAATGTCTGCTGGGGAGATCCTTAATGGTGTAGGTCAGCCACACCACCTGCTGCTAGTCAATGTGGCTGTGTCCAATCATGCTCCCATCGTGGCAATACTTTTGCTGCTCTGTCAGTGGTTGAACAGTACACATCTAGACATGGCAGGCCATAGGGTCTTGGTCCTGGGCATTCTCATGAGGGGAGCTAATCCAGCAGACATCAATCACATCCAGGTATCAGCAGTGCATCTAACCATGGGCTTGGACATGCCAGTGCAACTCCTGGCAGAGCAGTTCTCATGGTTGGGAATGAACTGCCACCTCCACCATGCATGGCTACCACCTGCCCAACATAGCAAGATATAGAGCTAGCACAGAACTTGGCTGTGTTCATGCAGCACCTCAAACATCAATTTCACCAGGAGGACCCATACAGACACACACACACACACACACACACACACACACACACACACACACACATACACACACACACACACACACACACACAACAGTTACATGGTTCAGCCATGCATCTTAAAACTCATTTCATCTCACTGGCCATTTGTTGCTTTATCCAACATTCTTTCTGCTTCTCTTTCTTATTCACACACACTCACCAATCTTTTGTGTTAGCCTAGGTTTCCTGCCCCTCCCCCCCACACACACAATACCCTGTGCAAATGATGATAAATGTGCCATATCCCTGTTTTGTATCTTTTGGATTCAGGAATATTTAAGCTTTGTGTCTGATGCTCAGGGTACATAGCTGACTTAGTGCTTAGTATATCTGCATTTGTGATGCTGAACTGGTAATTGTAACTTTGACCTATATTGGTCTTAGAAAGTTAGAAAGTTGATAGCATCAAAATGTTTCCATCTTTATTGTTAATGATCTTGTGAGGGTTGTGAAGTCTGAATACTGCAATGTGTATTATTACTTTCTAACTTCTCTTTTTAATGATTTTCCAGTACAGATGCAGGGTTCCTAACTGAGGGCATGCAGTGACCATCACCACTTTTGAGAGGTATGGCTATGTGAATCTTTAATGTCTGAGGCCTATTACATAATAATGAACACATACAAGTCAAATAAGTCTCTACTGTCAAATGTTAAGGGTATTTCTGTATAAATCTCCTAACTTTTACTTGCTTACACTACCAAGTAACAAAATGTAAGGATATGCCAGTTATTTATATTATTACACAATACACTCCAGGTTCAGCACTTACCTCGTAAATCCAGCAGTTGCAACAGTTTTAGTTCAGGGCTGACTCTGTCTAATGCAAGTTGCACACAACCAATACATGGGGAGACAAAGGTTGTGACAGTTGCCTGGCATCAATGTTACTATATGTATGGGCACAGGAGGAAGGTTTTAAGCCCCTAGGTGGTGAGTGAGTGTACTATGCATTGTATTTTAGCCAATGTGAGGGCATATTGAGCATATCTATGTCTGCTTACACCCACAACAGCTGCTGCTTCCCCATCTGACTCCTCACCTGCATGTGGTTGTGGTGACCTTACCAGTGGTGGTGGGATGTGTGGTCCTTCCCCTTGTGGATCCTGCTGAAGTTGTTTTCTCAGTATGATGTTGTGTAGCATGGGACATACTGTGAATATTTTAGTACATTTCCAGGATCTGTAATGCAGGGCTCCCCCAAATATATCTAGGCACCAGAACTGTGACTTCAGTAGCCCAAACACACACTCTGTGATATTTTTGGTTTGAGCATGTACCTCATTATGGCAGTCTTCAGCAGGTGGGTGTGCATTTCTGATGGGTGCCATCAGCAACAGTTCCAGTGCATAACCTGCATCCCCCAGTAAATGGCACTGTGGGATATCCCCCCAGTGAACATCTGATACAGTTGGGAGGTGTGCCAATGAGTTGCAGTAACTGCCTGGGTTGCCAGCACACACGTTCAAGATGATTCCCTTGGCATTACACACAACTTGGCAGTTCACACAGTGGAAGACATTTCTATTAATGTAGAACCTTCACTGTTCCCTTGGTGGTGCCTTCATTTCTACATGTGTGCAATCTATGACACCCAGTACTTCATGGTAGTGTTCTACAGGGTAGAACTCCTGCATATGTTTAGACCTATCCTCAGGAGTACAGGGAAAATATATATGTTGGAGCATAGAATTCAAGAACTGATGGAGGATCCTAGATACTGATGCCTGTGACACTCCCAGCATGTCCACTGTTGGTTTCTGAAAGATACCAGTAGCTAAGATTCTTAGTGCTACATATACTTTGTCTCCACTTGGATGGATTCCCCTCAGTTTGCCCTAGCTCTGAGTTGAGGATGACAGAGGCTGCATAATTCCTGTAGTGTCTCTATCCACCCTGTGGCACTCTATAATTTCCATGTCATGTAGATTGTGATTAGTTACCTTGTGCCTGAAAACTCTTCTACTTTTTGGCCTTGGTCTGTTAGTACCAGCAGCAGCACAGAGTTCAGCCTCTTGCACATACACATGAATTATAGCAACAGAAGCCCCTAACATTGTTTCAATGTAGACTCATTTCCATGGCTGGATTCCAATAAGTCTTGGAATTTGCAGGTAAAACCAGCACTGAGTCTACAATTAATCGTACCTTTATTCATCGACCACTATATGTTCACCGTCATTTTAGCAATCGACAAAATCTTTCCCAGGTAGGGAAGCACTTGGCCAACACCACAACCTTGCCCTTTTCCCCACCATAGTGTGATCTCAGAGTTGTTATATATAGTCGGGGGTGTGGTGGGCAAAGCCCCACACTTGGGTTGGTTTGATTTTGTACAGTTTATGTTCCATTGTGCCTTTGACCAAGTGGTTCATTACCCTGGGAAAGATTTTATTGATTGTTGAAATGATGTTCAACATACAGTGGTCAATGAATAAAGGTTTGGTGAATTAAATCCTCAATTAAGTGATATAGACCCAATGGTTTTATAGCTTGCTGAATTGCTCCTCCATCTTGGATTAGTTTGTTAGTATGTGATTCATTTGCTTATGCTGTAATGTGCATGAATTGGTGTTTACCGTCTTAGAGCAGCTGTGCACAGCTCTACACACTGTATATAGCTGCTTATTGAATCCAAAACAGCACACTACTGTATGCGCATCTGGCACGATGCACAAATGGTGGAAATGGACTGTATAGGCTTTATTGAATCTATGTGGTTAACTTTCTCTTCTTTACAGAATAAGTACAAAATACGTTCTCACAATCTACAAATAGTTGATTATGTTAATAGCATACTAAAACATCTCTAAACATTCACATTCTTTGCATCACTGAATTACACATAATTTGCATAGCCATGTGACTGTGTTACCGTGATTTGTATAACCAAGTGCCTAGCAATGTGTAACTGCTAAATATTAAACATAATTATTGTTTTAGCAGTTTATATGATCATTTCATTGTCTTTTTGCTCAGGTTGTGGCTGATAAAGGTCTGCAAGCCAGCTCACCTACCCAGTTAACACACTGAATTAATCAATGTAAATGATTCAATTAAATCTTACAATTAATTGTTTGTAGATAAATTAATAACCTTGAAAAATCCTCCCAAAATGAAAAAGTAAATAAAATATGGTGATCAGCACATTTAGGTTAGTAGACTACAAAACAGATTCATAGAGGAGGATGGAATGTAACCATATACATCATGTAATGAGATAGATAGCTACCTAGATAGATAGATAGATAGATAGATAGATAGATAGATAGATAGATAGATAGATAGATAGATAGATAGATAGATAGATACAGGATAACCAAAATGTAGAAGAGATAATAAAAAGATTGACCCCTTCTATCCCTATACTCATCATTATTCTACTGTCTTAAGTGCCACCCCTGAAAAGCATCTTCTACCTCATTCTGCCTCACATGGTAGAAGAAAATATGTGTAGTTATCCCCACTTGATTTATGTATATGGTATAAGCTATCCGCTTAGTCTATCTGTCTAATATGTATATGTGTATAACTTATCTGTCTTTTCTGTTACACTCTTCATATTCTGTATACCTTGCCATGAATCAAAGTTTCTTTCATAACTTCCAGCCATATAATTGCATAATGTTCCAAGTGTTTCTGTTGTTTGTTGCTGTTTGTAAATAAGCTACACTTTGTATACACTTATTTAACAAATGTCTATTATCTTGTATTTTTGTTACAGAGCTTTTCTCCCCAGGCCTCCACTGAAAATGGACTCATTTTAGTCCAGTCATCTTTCCTGGTCAACAAAAGCAAATAAATAAATAAAAGAAATAAATAAAAGAAATCAAGTGTAGTTTAGGTATAATATGGCAGTGGGTTATGGCTATCAGAAGGAAAGATTCTCTCACATAAGATGCATGATAACTTCCGTGACAAAGGGTAAAGATAAAACAGATGTTTGATGAAACGTAATACGGTTTACCTTTAAAAGTTTAAAAATCAACCTGCCGAACAGCCCTTTGTGCGAACTGAAATGACGACAACCGTCATTCTAAACGGCACTGAAGTTTGAAAGCCAGCAAATTGAAAAGCAGATTTGCTGAGTTTCGAACTAAGATATCGAAAACACACTGTAATGCAGGGGGGCAAGCCCCCTTGCACCCCCCATGTGGGGGGCTGCTCCCCCCACACCTCCCCTACTTTAATATTCTAACTCTGAGGATACACTGCAGTGGGGAAGGGATCCATTTCTCGATCCCCACTATAGTGCACTCCGCACCCACAATGCCGAATCTGCGATGAGAGAATGTCAATGTGCATTCATTCATTGTACATTCGATGCATTTGTATTCCACTAACTGTGATCTTGAAAACATCCCTTCGTACAACTGTCTTTCGACAAGTTGTGTTTCAACATATCAAAGGTAAACCACATAATATCCATAGATATATGGGTATCCTAGTGGCAGAACAGAAAACATGATGTTGCAGTTGTAGTAGTACCTATGGCAAAACAGAGATGAGTAGAAAACAGCAGCATGAAAGGACACAAGGCCAATCAATATCCAAGTCTCTGTAAATCTCCTGAATATTACACACGTTTAATTTTTTTTACACTTGGAAATGGGCTGCTACTAAAAATATGCCTTACTGGTCCAGTCGACTTACGTGCTAAAAATAACATAAATAATAGTGTTGGCTGTTCCAATGTTTATAAATCAAGAAGAATATAGTGTTCTATCTCCTTTTTCTTCTTTAAATGCACCTTCTTAAAATCACAATAATATTTTTTACATTTTAAATTGGGTTCTACTATGAAAAGCCGGCTTTCAGAATTCTGGCAAGCTGAAATACAGAAAAATAATCTGCAACACTGAAGAGTGAAAACATTAACTTTAAGCATTTCTTTTTCTGCAGGGGGGAAGTCCCCTGCACCCCCACCTGACCTATTCCATGAGCACTCCAACTCAAAGAAGGGAGAAATCTCTCAAAGCAAGTGAATCATTGCTGGCACAAACATAGAATTTGCACAAGCAATGATTTCCTATGGGAAATATTGATAAACATTTCATATAGTTTTTCTTCAGTCTACTGATGCTTAAGGAATTTTACCTCAACTATCTACAGAGGAGATTAAATTTTAAATTGTTTGAGTCTACTGATGATACACAATATGAAATTAATCTGTTAAGAGTTTTGCTACATGTAAAAATCTACATTTCCATTAAACATCTTCTTCATGAGTTCAGAAAGTGAACCTAAATAGGATTAGTATAAACATGAGAAAAAAGTTAAAAATATAGAATGAGCAAAATGAGAACTGCAGTGTCAAATCTGGTTGTAGATCAGTTAGGAAAAATCTGAAAACTGAAGAGGTGAAAACTATCACAGAGTAACAGAAATAATGAATTAAGCTATTCTATAGCTAATTAGGACCTCAGAAGGTTAAAGTATGAGTACATTAGAAGGGTGGTATCAGGGAAGCTATGACAATTAAAAAAGTATGAAGTGATATAGTTATGAAGTTAAGAAATAGTGGGCTGGATTCTTGAATTCCTGCATTTACTGCTGCTATATTATATGCATCATGCTAATGATAGCACGCTATTTGGCATTCATTAAGCAGCTCTGCACTCTGTGCATGCCCTCAACAAATAAGGTTAGATGGCACAATATGCCAATGAAGACATAAATGGCTGCGGTATATGCTAATTAAGTAATCCAGTATGGTGCAGCTATTCAGGAGCTTATAAAGAGAGCATGTACAGTCAGTGCCCTGAAATCCCAAATTGTTTGAAATACAGCTACAAAGAAACTTAACGCTCTCATTTAGTCTTATTACTTCACCTTTTAAATGTACCTCAGTTAGTGCTCACTGATCACACTGTTACAGTGATAGTTCTGATGAAGTCCCCAGTTTAGAGGGATGAATGCACTAAACTTGCAATTTTTTAGATATTTTCTGTTTTATAAATATTGTATTAATACCCACTATGTTCTAAAGATTTTTGGCTTCTGTTTTTTTTGAAACTTGAGTTATTGAACATTTTCCAGAACCTCCTAGTTGACCATCACACAATATTAGTCAGTTTATTAATGTTGTGGTGTGCACCCCTGTTTTTTTCTTTTAGATACCTGAAAGTTCACCAGTGGACATGCTTGACTCATCCTCCACCTGAGCACTTACATCAACTATCAGTGAGGAAGCCCCTGATGAGCTGTCTGGATTTCTTGCAGTTGATAAGAACTTGCATATTTCTTCACTTTGTTGATCATATCACTGGCCCAATGTCTGATTTTCACATAATCATGACCATGTCCGACAATGGCATTTACATCATTGAACTACTGCTCCCAGATATACTCAAAGGAAGACAGGTTAGCTCTGCTTCTGTCTAACAAATCTGAGCTTTGTTGCTATAAACCCTGCAGAATGACTTTATATTTCACATGTGTGAATGGAGCTTTACAGTGGTCAGATGTCTTGGGTGCCACATGCCTGTACATGATGAAAAATAAGAAACAAAACTGAAATTAAGCCAAGGAACTGTTAACAAAATAGATATGTTCAGGTATGCAGTCATTATGAACCAAATAAATTAAACATTTGTTTCTCTAGGCTGTTTTGATGTATTCATTGCTAATCACTCTACCATACTTAGCTTGTGTTTTCAGTTGCGAAAATTCAGCTGGCAAGGCTGTATATCTTTATGCACAGGCTGTTACATGAGAGATCTATATTAGGAGCCAATTCAGATGCATTGTTCCAGCTGCACTTCTGTAGACATGGCTGGAGAAGGTGAGGATGGTGTTCCGTTTAGAGCACAAAGATGGGCTGTTAAGAAGTCCAGAATTTTTGTAGCATTCCTTCTCAAGCTCTACAGTCATAAGCTGCTGCAGGGAGATTATAACCAGGTCTCAATATAAGGCTGAGACTTGGCCTAGCTTGGGCCAGGCTGTCCCGAGTGCAGCTGGCATTCATGTACTGGGGAACAATATTGTTAACATTATAGTGGCATGAAGTGGCACAAGCAGGACCTAATGAGCCAATGGGATGAGGAAATTAAGACTGCAAACAACCTCAGTTTTATAAGTATAGTGACCCTTCACCAGACAATAATATAGCATGGATTCACCAGTCAATGTTGTTATTCATTACACTTCCATACTTTTTTTATTCTGTACTGTACAACTGCAAAAGAGATAGCACAAAACCATGAGGTGAATCAGGACAGACTGACTCAAAACACTGAAGCACATGGTAAGTATCCATTAGGAATGTATGCAAGCCAGACGAAAATTTTCAGTCAATCAGTCCATATCATCTTAGGAAAGGCACACCTAATGCTTTATACCAAGCATACATGCCTTCTTTAATAGCTCTTAGTGATTGCATTAGGCAATATGTATACAAGCTGTGTTGTGTGTAGATTCAATTCCCAGAAGCAGAAATTAGCATTTATCACAAGATGGCATTTCTAAAATATTAACTGCAGTACTGAATGACTCTAACAATTCAATGTTGGTAACTGCAATTATTAACTTAGAAAGCATATATATCCAATATGGCACAGTCAAATAAATGTTTCCATTTCTTATATAACAGCATTGAGATTTATATATTTTATGATACATTAATGTCTTAATACCATATTTATGTTTCATATTTGTTTATGTATTGAGATTATAAAATAATGTGAAACCCCATTGGTCTTATTTTCTCTGTTTTTGTCTTCTTAGCTCTTTCTACCTCTTTTTCTCTCTGTGTCTTTTATTTATTTATTTAAGGATAAATTGTTAATAAAATCAAAATGACCAACAGCACAGGAAGTTTGCTCAACCATACCTCACAGATGTCTTCCATGGCACCAGCACAGGAACACAGACACCCAGCACATCTGGGTCATAACCTGTCAGCATCGCTGCCACAACTTCTGCCTCATTAGGTACTGCATCTAGGCCTCGGGTTTTCCAGTTAGGAGCTTTTCTAAACTTATATTCTCAAGCTCTCTGGCCATTACTTCATCCCATTTCATATATTGTACATTTGAAATTCTTATTCTCTTTTACTTCTATCCACTTAGCATCTTTGTTAAATCCCAGAGGATCTTCATAGATAGTTCTCCAAAATGTATCTATTTCTTTTTCTGTTGGTGTTTCAATTAATTTTCCCTTTATTCCCAATTCTCTATAAAACTTTTTTGGGTCATCAATAAATTGCTTATTTTGTACTTTTCCTTTATATTTATCTGAATATCATCTAAGTCTTTCTGCCTGTGCTGATATTTTTAGTTTATTATTTGCAATAGTGCATGATAGAGCCTGATCTGTCCTGATACTGCACATTGCTTTTATCACATCTATTTTTCTGATAATTTATGTTGATCTGTTCCCTCTTCTATACTCTTCTAGCAGTGACACTTCTTGTCTTAATTGTTTATAGTTTTCTCTATTCTATACTTTCATGTTGGCATTTGATTTCTCCCCTTCCTTTCCCTTACTGCCCTGTGTTTTTGTGGTAAGACTTTATCTATTAATTTAGCTGCACAGTAATATGTCCTCTTTACTTCTGTTATATCACCTGAATTTCTATGAATGGTACTAATTACTGTGTTCATTTATTTTATCAAAGTTCTAACTTTTTGGGTTTCATAGGTTCATAGGTAGTTACTAGGCTATTGGCCCAAGGGCCTAAGTAAGCCTAGCCAACAAGATTCCCTGGCTTATGCCACCCAAGAAAGTTATTTTCCTGTGCACCTGTCAAACAGAGCCAAAGAAGTGTTCCCCGGGATGTATTTCCTATTTCCCATCCACTCATCAAGATTTTTCTTGAAGAGTGCTAATGAGGAACTTTGCTTGACATAGATGGGTAGCTTGTTCTAGAGTATGGAAAGTCTCTAGGACAGGAATATATCCCTCCAGCATGTCCTGTTTATTGTGGCGACAAAGTTTAGGTCCCTAGAGCATGTAGCTTGGAGGAATTGTGATTTCTTTAGGTGTAGCATGTCCAACAGCTCTGGGTTTGACGTAGCTTTATATGTTAGGCAGAAATCACCTCAGAGTAGGCAATATGCTATGGAGTAAAGTTGGAGTTTTTTGAGACGGTCAGTGTAGGGCATCTGTCTGAGGCCAGTAATGCTCTTTGTGAGGTACTTCTGTGGCCTTTCCAGCTGCTGCAAATGTCTTGTGAGGTGCATTCCAAAAGGGGCATTGTACTCTATAATGGGTTCAATGAGTGTTTAGTAGAGGGGAACAATGACCTCTTTTTTCCTAGATGAAAACACTTTTGTGATGAGGTGTGCTACATAGAAAGATTTCCTGACTACTGTGGCGATGTGATTATCAAAGGAGAGACTACTGTCCACCTGGGTCCTAAGGTCTCATCACACATTTGGCATTAAGTAGACTGCCACCTATGTGGTAGTTTATGGGTACAGAATTTTTACCAAAGGGGATGATAATGCACTTTTTGGCATTGAGCTTGAGGCTATGGCTCTAACACCAGGCATCTGTCTCAGTGAGGCCCTTCTGTAGGATGTCCATATCATTTGGGGACTCGACTATGTCTCCTTAGTTTGCAGTCATCTGTGAACTTCATTAGCCAAATGCCTTCTGTGTTAGCCTGTACTTCAGAGAAGTAGATATCAAACAGGAAAGGTCCCAGGACTGAACTCTGTGGTACTCCAGTTGTCACTGGCTTGATGTCAGATTTGGAGTCTACAACTTTTGCAGTGTGGATTCTGTCAGTGAGCCAGTTGGCAACCCATCTTGTGACATAGGGATTTATACCTAGTTTAGTGAGTTTAGCTATAATTTCATAATGGGGGAATGGTGTTGAAAGCCTTGGCAAAGTCAAGATAGGCTGTGTGAACCACCTTACTCTCATCTGTGGCTTTGGTGACTGCCTCAAATAAGTCGATCAGGTTCAGGAGGCATGATCTGCTTTTAACAAACCTGAACTGGGTGGGGTCCAGAGTTCAGAGATTACCAATGTCTTTGTTTATGAATTCCATGATAATACATTCCATGACCTTACAGACCTGGCTTGTCAGGCTAATAAGGCGATAGTGCTCTGGATCAGTGGTGGCCTTTGTGGAGTGGAATAACTGTTGCTGTATGCCATTCAGTGGGCACAAAGCCTGACATGTGGGTATGATTGAACATGGTGCTTAGGTGGGGAGCCAGTTCGTTCTCAAGTTCATGTAAAACACAGTGTGGGATGTTGTCCGGTCTCATGGATGCTGTGTTTTTGGCTTTAAAGAGTGCAGCTTTTACTTGCATAGTTGTGATTGTAGGGACTCTGCATTCTTCTTGTATAGATATGGGCCCTTTATGGGGTGAGAGGGGGGTAAAGTTAGCACAGAACCTATCTGCCATGATGTTGGCAATATCAGTAGGTTCTGTCATTTTTGTGCCATTGTGCTGTAACTTGGAGCAGATCTGGGTGTTGCCATTGAGATTCTTGACATAGCTATAAAATGCTTTGTGGTTGTCTCTAGAATCAGTGGTGATTTTGTTTTCATAGCTAGCTTTGGAGGATCTTATAAGGGATCTCAGTTTCTTACTGAGGCTGACCAGGGAGCTCCTCCATTCATGGGATTTTACTCTCTTTTGCAACAGTTTTTTCCTTCTGTTGTAGAGTTTGTTTATGACAGGGGACCACCAGATTGGATTCCTTTTTTTGTAGGATAGCATCTTGGTTCTGTATGAGATAGCACGATCCATGCACTCATGTAAGTGCTTATACAGTGCATTTGTGTAGGATTCAGCAGTCATAACTGTATTGTCCGTCTGCATGGGTGTCATGAAGTTCGCCACTTCTGTCTTAAGAAGCATGAAGTTGGCTTTGGTGAAATTTTTTACCATGGTTTCTTTAATGGGGTTTGGGGGCGGGATGTGGATATCTAGGTTGATTAGCTTATGGTGGGATCTGACCAATGAGGAGTTGACTTCAGGTATGGAACACCAGTCACTTATGTAGGTAATGACTAGGTCTAGGATATTGTTGCCCCTGGTGGGGGTGTGGATAAGTTGATCCAGGGCATTGGAATTTATGAATTCCAGAAAGTGTTGAGTGAAGGAGTTGGTATATGAGTAGTTTTCCCAGTTAATGGTGGGGCAGTTGAAATTGCCTATTATTAGGGTGTTTTGGATGAACCCTAATATTTTCCAGTATATCAAAAAAAGAGGAGTGGCAATCCTGGGGCATGGTGGGGGATCTGTAGCAAGCTACAATTTGGATTGGAGTTTTGCCCAGAGTTAGTTGCACTTGGATAACCTTGGATGCATTATGCTGAGTAACTAGCCTGGAGGTGTGGATATCCTTAATGAATATGGACACACCTCCACCTTTGGTGTTCCAGTCCAGGTGGCCGAAAAGTGTGGTATGAGTTATAGCCTGGTAATGCAGGGGTGCTCTCTGTTGCCTTGAACCAAGTCTCAGTCACTGCACAGATATCGATGTTCTCCATTTTAAGGAGTGCCTTGAGGGAGTCCATTTTGAGATTTAGACTTCTAGCATTGAGTAGCATTACCCTCAGTTTTTGCTTGCCTGTCCCTGTTACAGTGGTGAATTTGTCATTTGAACCTTGCCTAAAAAAGGCACTATAGGGACGGCAAGAGCCTTAGCCAGTATCTGTAATCCCAGGGGTGACAGGTGCAGGCCATCTCTGGAAAAGCATCATGGCCTGTCAACCATGTCATCCCAGGCAGACAGATACTTTGACTTTCTGTAGTTTATTTCTTTCATTGATCTTTATATGTCTGCCCATCTCTGTTAAATTAAGCACCTCTTCACTTAGATCATTTTCTTCTAAACTGAAGGCGCATTCTTTGTTCTCCATTTCCTGCAGGCATTCAACAGAAAGTTCCTAAGCATTGTCCTGTGCCACATTCTTTTCAGTCTCATCCTGTGTCATCTGTTGCTCTTTCATATGGGAACTCACTGGCCTATCACTTTGCAACACTGACTGTGTCAGAGTTGCTACAGTTTCCTGTTCCTTCCCTTGCTGTGGAACTCCAACTGAACCTTTATACAGGTTTCCTGTAGAAGGCCCCAAAGTATCTTCATATGGCAACTGATCAGATGTTTTCTGCTCCACTAGTTTCTCCTTAATTTGGGATCAGTTGCTCTATCCTTCTGTCACATTATCAGAGTTAGATTTTCTACACTACATCATTCACTTTGCAGGTAACCATGACCTCAGTTTCCATTTCTTTAACTTCTCCATTACTAATGCTCTTTTCTACTTTTCCTCTTTGTTTTCTTATCTGTTGTATTGTAAAATATTCAATATCTGGATGCATTCACTTGTATTTCTCTTCAAATATCTTTGGTGATGTTCTTTTTGTGTTAATTAGTTTTTTTCTCTCCTTTGCATAAAGACTGTACCATATTAAATCCCTTTCTTTCTTATGTCCATATTTCTTCTTCAGATGTCTCCTGCTTCTCCTGTTTCTCCTTATTTGGGGAGCTTGTTATTCCATCATGCTGTGGTATAACCTTTGTTAGAATTTCTACATTAATCCAACACTTTTCAGGTATTCCATAACTTCAGGTTCTATTTTTTTAACTTCTGCTTTACTAATCTTCAGTTCTTAGTTTAGTCTTTGTGATCTTATTTTTTCTGTTGTGAAATTTTCCATATCTAGATGCCTTTGCCTATACTTTTCTTTGAATATCTTAGGGGATGCTTTTTTGTATGGCTTAATTTGGATTTGTCCTTTGCATAAATATTGTACCTTATCAGATCTCTCTTTCTTTATCATGTCATATGTCTCTTTCTCTCCCGTGTCTGTACTTCTTTTTTATACCTTTCAAAAATCTGCAGATTTTGTTCTTCATATTTTTGCACTTCCTCAGTTGCTTCTTTTTCCAAATGGCCCAAGGTTTCTTGGTCTATATAATGTTTTTCATACATTTGTTGTATTAATGAACACAATTTTTATTTGAAGCTTCTGACAGCATTTCTTGAGCAAGTGTTTTTCTTCCTCTAATTTCTCTCTTAATCTTTTTGTATAACTTCTGTCTGGAAATTCTGGGCTTCTTGCATAATAATAGCAATACATAATGTCATTCGTATGCTCGCTAGTCCACTCTATCATCTTTATGGCTCTTTTCTGGCCTATCAGATTTTATGATTTTTGTGAACTAATATTTCCTTCAACAACATGGGGTCTCTTCCCCTGAGCCTGGCCTAGCCCCATTTTAGGAATGTTTTCATGTTTTGAGGACTGTAAACTGTCATTTTTTTCTATTCCTGGCACCAGCCTACCTTACAGGATTGGGCACTTTTTATCCTTAGTCTTGTGCACCCAGCTATTTTTTTTTTATTTTAACCTAATATTGTCTATTACATATGTTATATAAAATGCAGTCTATATATCAGTGTCATCTTGGTGTGATTTTTGCGAAAAACAGGAGGTACTCACTGAGATTTGAGGATGAATTCATTTCCAGCAATACTACTCTCTTTTGCTTGCTGATTTATCATCGCTCCATTCAGATCCCTAGTATAACTAGAAGATGATAAACTTGTTGTTTTAGTAATATATTTTCACATTCATCAGTGTGTCTAAATCATTTTCTTCCAGGATATTCCAGTACAGTTTATCTAGATTATTATCACTAAGAATAATTAACTCATATAACTTAGAAAAACTTCCTTTACTCATGAGATTACCTTCAATGACAGGAAAAAAAAAAATATATATATATATATATATATATATATATATATATATATATATATATATATATATATATTAAAGTGTGGTTTATTTTTGTTATTTTCTTTATTTAGAAATAATAAATAATTATTTATTTTTTCCTAACTGTATTTATTAGTGACTTATGTGAAGTATTAAGGTTGGTATTACCTAAAATGTTATTTAAGGAGATTACTTATCCTTTATTTAACCAGTTTTCCCACATTACTAAATTATGTTCTTTCAATATTTCTGCATTTTTTAAAATGAAGACGTTCAATAAAACCATTTGCATGAGATATATGGAATAAGAAAAACATCCAGTTTTAAAAAGAAATGATTCTATAAATATAGTTTTTAAAAATTTTCAAAGTTACTTTTATACATGTGGAGTCAAGTATATATATTAAATTGTGGTTTATCTTTGTCATCTTCCTTATTCAGAAATAATAAATAATTATTTATTTTTTTCTAACTGTATTTATTAGTGACTTATGTGAAGTATTAAGGTTAGTATTACCTAACATGTTATTTACGGAGATTACTTATCCTTTATTTAACCAGTTTTCCCACAATACTAAATTATTGTCTTTCAGTACTTCTGCAATTTTTAAAATGATGACGTTCAATAAAACCATTTGTTTGAGCTATACAGAATAAGAAAAACTTCAAATTTTAAAAACATGGGATTCTATAAATATAGTTTTTTAAATTTTGCAAAGTTACTTTTATATATGTGGAGTCAAGTTTTACAAGGGTTCTCCCACCAGTATAATTCTAATACCCATAACAACACATTCCCCCAGATTAACTAATCTTCCGTGCAGAACTAGTCCAGTCCTGCACGGAAGCAGCCGCTTAGGAGGAGGACATCAGTGCACCATGCCTATTAATGAAGGCATGCTGCCTACGCTCCAAATCCTACATGGAGCATGGACGAGTGTAGGGGGCATGTCTGAGAGCAGAGCTCTCATGATATACATGCCCCTGCAATGAAGGACTGCAGAATAATTGTAAACAATGAGTGAGACTGCTCCTAGACATATGTATATCCTCAGCGACATCCCCCACATGTATAAAAGCAATACTGAAGATGAAAAATAAAAAGTAATATTTTTTTTAATAAAATGGATGAGGTTTAACCATAGGTGAGCGGGTTTGCCCATCGCTTATCTATGGTTAATACAGGTGAAATAGCAAAAAGAGGATAAAAAGTAGGATACATGCAAATAAAGCAGTACAGCAATAGTGTAGTGGGCAGAGCAGTCACCTTACAAGCAGTCATTCCCAGTTCGAGTCCCCCTGCAGTACATTCCATTTTCCCTTCCAAATCACTGTCTATGATAAATATTTTTATTGCATAACCTAATAAATAACATATATTTCTGAACTGCAATACTGCATTTAATGTAGATGTGAGGAGTGAGTGTCATAATGTTGCAAAGTCCACAGATAATCACGTGACCCATACAGTATGACAAATACAAATGGAAGGTAAACCATGTAACGAATGATAAGTGCATACATGTCTTTAAATTCCCCACCTCCCTGAGAGCCATTACACTGTGACTGTCTAAAATGTAGCACTAGGAAGCACTAGTAAGTGCTCTTAAACACTAGTAAGCGGTAGTAAGCACAACTAAGCACTACAAAGAGGGTTTAAGGCCATTTGTGCGGGGGTAAGCAATGGGCACACAGGTGAAGCAAGATTTAATCTAACTTTCTGTAAGCATATGTTACCGCAGGTTAGCATTGCTTACCCTCACGCAAAGCCATGCAAACCTGCTTACAAGTGTTCAAAACTGCCTTGACCAGTCAGTATGCATCAGCCGCTGTTCTGGGCAGGAAAAAATAACCAGCCTTTGAATCATGGACCCTGCACTCTGCAGTCACAGTACTTAACCACTAAGCCAACACAACAGTACATAAGAGTGAGGTTGTAAGAAACAAACCTCTCCACAGGAAAACAAGCTGAAAGGACTTTATATACAGCCTTATGTTGTATACCCAGATACATCACATAAATATGTGAACTGGAGTACTGCAGTAAGCACAGATGTGAGGTGTTATTGTAATAAAGTGTAGAAGTCCCCAGGGCACCATACAGTGTATGTACACATGAATCATGGCTACCAGACACATATATAACCTGTAATGAATAATAAATCACTGCCAAAAAGAAAATATAATGCTAAGTAACTGTTAAGCAATGCTAACTGCTGCACAGCTTAGCTTGTTAAGTGTAAGCAATGTGTAGGGCAGCTGATTCAATCTGCCTATTGGTATACTTACTTAAGCACTGCCAGCCTTAGGTAAGAAGGTGTGCCCATAGCTTAGCTTTTTAAAAACTGGACAATCACAGAAATTGCGGGAATTTGGCTGTATTTGAACCCCACAGGCAGGATGACTTTCCATAACTGATTGTAGCTTCCTACTGCAAGCAGAATGGCTGGTGTGGGTCACGGCACTCAATTTAGAGTGCAGTGCTGGAGCATCCAGGAGACAAAAATCACGGTATGGCTCCTGGTAAAACACCATGATCAGAGACTACTGCAGGGCCAGTACCAGGGCTCGCAGTTTAAAATGGAAGCCTGGGACAGTCTCGCCCATGACCTCACCAGTGCCACAGGTATCCCCAGGACTGGTGAGTAGGTCAGATACCACCAAATGCTGACCTGAAGCTGTGGAGGGGGATGTACTGGAACAGTGGATCCAGGAGTCTCAGCAGATGCCTAATGCCCCAGTACTGAGTAAGTACTCATTGTACTAAGTAGTTAATAATTGCCTAGCTTGAGTATACTATGGATAGGTATGGCTAAATATCACTGTATTTCTCTGACTGCTGCAGATGAGCGGGCTGTGAACCAGCAAGCCCATGATGCTAGGTTGCAAAGGCTGTGTCACGAGGCAGGTTAGTAATTATTCTGCATGTACTGTCATAACAAATAAATATAAGAGCCTTAGAAAGTGTTGTACCAGTAAAAATAAATGTGTAATATTCTGTGAATAAAGGTATAACCCCTGGGGTGCTTCTGTTTACTCTTCTTTCATATGTTGTTGAACTGTTGCATACTATAAATAGTACTGTTGTATTAAGCAGTGTTACCCACACTGTGGTATACAGATAAAATGTGTATGGTGTTCTGTATAACAATGTTGGAAGTGCCAAAAGGTCAGTCATATTGTACAAGTGAGGGAGACTTACACAGAAAATAGTAGAAAGCTTCATATCAATTCCCTGATAGCATAGTGTACTGTGATGTTAACTGTAAATTTTTTGTCACACCCAGCAGGGGTTTGAATCTCAGGAGTGCTAGTAAGTTGTATGCATAATCATACCCCACAACTGTAAATATTTTGTTACAATGTTCAGATAGAAAGCTGTACGCATAATTACACCCAACAACTCTACAGAATTTGCTAGAATGTTCAAATAGAAAGTTGTATGCATATTCATACCCCACAACTGTTCCAATCTGTCCAGCATGTCCAGTTAAATGGCCCACATCATTAGCCTGGTACCCTGTTCCCCTGAAAAATCAGTGTGATGATCCAAGAAATGTAGGCAGCCATTAATGACATATAACTAAAAGTCAGACATGTACATACTCAGAGAATGTATATGAAAACAAACCTGTCATTTTAGCACCTCACCCAAAGTGTATGAGAGCAATTCTCATCATATGTTGCATTAACACCTGCATCTTGTCATGCCTATATGTAAGACACAGGTCACATATATAATAATCTATAAACATACCAGTGTACAATATAAGGCCATTGGGTAGTGTAATAATACATGTAAGGGACAGATCACTGCAGTGACTAAGAATGTTGTGAAAACTGCAAGGATATACTAGTTGTTAATTGAACTCTCTCTCTCACCCGTACCGTATATGCAAAAATAACCCAATGACACACCTCAATCAGTATGTGTACACTCCAAATGTATGTTGGGACATATGTTGTAATGATTTATAAATATTCACATTTGTTTCTATGCATGTGCCATGTTAAAATACACCCATATCGGTGGCCTGTTGCCATCAATGAAACCTGCATGCTGTTGTAATGGCCACTGTTGTTGCATATATGCATGTGTTCTGCTTGCTCTGCAACTGTTTTAAATCTGGTGTTTTGGATTAATGGAAATACCTATGCATGCTGTTATAACTAATCCCAAATTCTGTTGACTATTACTAACCCATATCTGTCATAAACCTGCTACAGCGTAGCTCGTATGGGAAGGCCGGTCCCAGCGGACCCACTTGTTCCACCTCAGCTGGCCATGGCACTGGGCACCAGCATGTCTGGGGCCCAGCCTAGGACCTCCTCTTCCACTGGCCCTGCACCACCTTTGGATGGAACAGCCCCAGGGGATGGGGTTCGCACCCCCCAGGAGCAGGTGCTGAGAGGAACATGTCACCCATCATCAGGTCCAGGCCGTGGTGCATAGGGAGCTCGATATGGAGTTTTGAGACCGGCTATGCCAGCTTAAGGGCTGAGTGGTGCAATCAGAGGGTGAACCTGCCTGTCCTACACAGCCCCCAGCACAGCCACCTTTGGGGCAGTGATGGTGCAGTGGTGACTGCCAAGGGGTGGGGACCTCAGTCCCACTGTTTCCATTTGGGGGCTCATGGGCTTGCGACTTCCAAACACCCCTCCCCATCCAAGGTGTTCCCCCCACATGTGTCATATACCACCCCTGTATGCTGTCTTGTCTGTCTTGTCTGTCATCCTACCCAACTTATATTCCCTGAGCATACCTACTCTCCTTCCCCAACATTCCACTCTCATCTTAAAAAAAAAGGGCAATCTGTTCCCAAAAAAGAAATCACGCTCCATACATAGCTGTCCATTTTGCACACATGTCCACTGGACACATGTAATCTGGTCTAATTGGCATCATAACATATTATTGTTGTCCTCACCCCTATCCCAGGGGTTGGTGTGTTCAAATGTACCTCCAAATTCATTGCATATGCACAGTTGTTGCTGTAGAAGAAAAGGGCAGCTATGGACCTTCCCTACACCCTTCCTGCACATCCCTAGCTATCTTGCCTACTGTATTTCCCTCTTTGTGCCCCTGTTTCAACACTTTCCTATCACCCCTTTTTCTTTTCTTTTAAAGAAATTAGCACAGGGGTAAGAGGGAGTAAGCACTTTTAAGCAGCAGTAAGTGGGTTTCAGTCTGTATGTGCAGGGGGTAAGCTATGCTTACACAGGATAAGCAATTTAGAAGCAAACTGAGTGTAAGAAACTGTAACTGGCAGTAGGCAGTGCTTAACTCCACGCAAACCCACACAAATCTGCTTACAACTGCTTTAATCAGTCTGTATCCAATGTGCCATGTTCTGCCCAGCAACAAAATAAACTGCCTCAGCAAGTCTTGAACCCAGGACCCTGTGCACCATAGACAAAGTGATTTACCACTAAACCATAGCAGATATACATAACCCTCATGTTTTCACAAACATACCCAGCACTATCAGTCAACAGTACAGGAAATGTAGTAATATCATACCACACAACCTATTAATGCAAGAAGTCTGCACAATGTGTGCCACAATGTGGGTACAAATAGGGATATATGTCAATTACTGCTCTAAAGCAGCAAAAAGATGAAATAAGTGTGCAGAACAGACCACCAGCAAAATCCAAGTTTATTTACGAACTTTTCGTCAAGTTTCAGACTTCATCAGAATAAAATTATACGATCATGACAAATATATATACATCACCTCCACCTAACCATTGGTCAATGTAATTGCATCATTTCCTCAAAAAAAAAAAAACATTTTTACAAAGTTAATAAAAATGTTAAAACTTGATATTCTTGTAAAAAATCAAATTAAAAATACAACTAATAAACCTATAAAAAATACATTGATTTTAATTTTAAAACAGAACTCAAGGAAATTCTGTCATTAAGACCTGGTACTTGGCAGGCATTAGTTTTAATCTGCCATATTAATTCCTTAAATTCTAGCCATTCATCCATTAGTCCCCTTCTTGCTCCAAGGTCAATATGGTCTATGGCCACAAACTTAAAAGTATGTGTGGGGCATGCACAAATGTGCTTGTACAAAGCACTGTTTATGTTTTTATTCCTGATGTCATACAGGTGTTGATACACCCTTTGCCTCAGTGCTCTTTTGGTCTTACCAATTTAGAAATTGTCACATAGATCACACACTGTGACGTACACCACCCCCTTTGAGTAACAGAAGTATTTCTTCCTAGGTTTTACCATACCATAACCAGTGATTTTAGTGGCCTCACCTTGAAACATGGCTAAACACTGATTACATCTCCCGCATTTGTAACAATCACCCAGTGTGGGTGCAATAGAGTCTCTTTCTAATAGACCCTTTAGGCTAACTTCCCTCTTATAAACTATAGTGGGCTTGTATCCCACTACTGAGTGTACTTCGTTATCAATAGTGAACATGTCCCATAATCTACATATACAGTTCCTAATATCATAGAAGTCAACACTAAAAGGAAGAATAAAAGCTCTCGAGAAACTATCCTGTCTCCCAGTCTGGATTGTTCCAGTGGGACCATTCTCATTGGACAATAGGCAAAAAAAGTCTCAATTGCCCTTTTTCTAATAATTTTGTTCAGGACATTGCCAATGAGGTGATTAGAAAAAGGCCCCCATATATATGGACCTTGCCCAACAGTTGGTGTGGGAGTCCATGACATGGCTGGGATGATAGGAGTAATGCTAGCAGTAAATAATGATAGGCATTACCTAACAACCCCTTACTGTATCACAGCAGGACAAAGACTGGCATATATGTGGAGGACAGAGGCAGGAACACAGTGCCATATTTGCATTATTGCTGTTATACACCCCAGAAATTGCTGATGTTACAGGATTTGTTGCAGCTTACCCTTATGCAGGAATACGAGATTGAAATACAAATGGATGTAGCCATGTACTGATAGCACTCAATAGACAGAATGCCACTGATTTATCTGGGACAATACCTGTGTGGTGCACAGACAAAACCCAACAGCCAATCCTCTGGCTGTCATATGACTAAGCCCACAGTTGAGAGCTATGCAGACAGACTACATTCCATACTAAAGTACCATGTACACAGAAACCCTGTAAGACCAGCAAGATACAGTGCACACAACACTACTCACGCTGTATGTAGGTCTGGAACCTCACCCAAATGTTTATTTGGCCTGTGTCTGCAGGTTCCACTGTAAGAGGTATTGCTACCTGCTGTCTGTAACACTGATGTCCACACACAGGAAGGATGTCCTCCATACTGGAAAGGTGAAGGGACAATGCCCACAGAAGTCAGAAATTTATAGTACGGGGTTGTCATGACTGTGGTTATCTGAAGTACTACACAGCAGACTGCATGCAATTAGCAACTGGTGGACACTGACTGATGCAGAGGCCATCACCTGATCATGTGTAATACCTATAAAAGCATGCTGCAATCTATTCAAACCAGCTCAACCACTCTACTGGAGAAACTGAGAGAGACAGAGAGAGAGAGAGAGAGAGAGAGAAATAAAACCATAGCAAATTAAAAACAAATAACAAAGCTCAGGGATTTGTTACAGTGGAAAAAAAACATAAAAGGTATGTGAAACATATATGGATTTACTTGCATGTAGAATATGGCATAGAATAATAGGATATATAATGTCAAATGATTTATATGTGCCATCAGTAGTTGTTCCTGTAATGATGTTCTGCTCAACAACTGCTCTGGATAATAGTGTCTGTCCCTGTGGGCAGTGGGACATACCTGTCAACTGTGCAGCTCAGCAGTGAATGGCAAGGATGTGACCCATGCTATCTGTATTCTGTACATTACTGTGGCCAATGGCCGGTGGTGGTATTAATAATGTCATGATAGACACATGAGTGTGAGAGCACACTACCTGCAGAACAGTCATGTTAAAGTGTAGCATAGCATGCCCAACTGCTATAGCTGTATAATATGCTTATCTAAGATCTGTCACCATATATAACCCCCTAATGTTAGTCTGTTTTCACATGTGACACCTGTCTGTCTTGCAGCATGGCAGAACAGTTCAGCTGTGAAGAAAAGAGAGTTACAAGAGTGTGGACCAGATGTTTGTATGCACCCCACATACAGATAAATATATGTGTGATATATATTCACAGCTGTGTATGTCTACAGAACTTCAGGCCAGTTATTTTACATTAAGAAGGTTCGTGGTCTGCACTCTTGTGGGAGAAGAGGACGGACTCTGCCCTTCTGAGCTGGGAATTTCTGGTTAAAGGTTTATAGTGCCTGAATATTTGAAATGTATCTTACTGAAATTGGTACACCTTGTTTGCTGTAGCATAGACTAGATCCAGGCCTGCTGAATCTAGCTTTGTTTATATGCTTGTTGTTTGTTTGCTTGTTATTTCCCTGGAATGCTAATTCCACCTAATACGTGGCTTCTCAGCACTTCTGTGGATCACTAGTGATATCTGCATTGCTTACTGTACTTATTTCCTTGTTTCACTTGAAAGAAAGTTACTGTTTGTCATTTTTGCATTAAGTTACCTGTAACACATTGCACTTAAGTTACCTGGCACTTGCTCACTAAAGCAATTATATAAGTCAGCACTAAAAATTAAAAGCACTACACCCTCACTCCCCACTGGCCCTTGTTTTCAATTATAAAGGAATTCCCAATATTATTCTAGCATGTCCAAAGGTCAGTTGTCAATCTCCTCTCCAGTCCAGCTGGTGAATCTGGGAATCTTGAGGCAATGTTACAACTGCCTCATGTACACAGACAACCCTCTCCACATCCCAACAAATTCCAACACATGTGAGAGATGCAACCATATAGCCAAACTGGAGGCTAAGCTCTCTCAACTCAGTACTGGCATAACCAGTCAGGAGGAGAAGGAAACCACACTCACTACAATTCCAGTCTCACATAGACCTACCACGACAGCAAACCAAACACATAATCACACAAAAACATACTCAGAGGCTCTAAATAAAGATCTGCCTAAGCAGCAGAGACCTCCAAAGCAGACACCCAAGCAACCGCTACCCCAAAACAAAGCACATGCAACACATATCTCACAAAGCCAGTGTGCCGAACAGTCACAGCCCTTAAGACTAAACAACACACCTGATACACTTGTAGTAGGTGACTCTATCCTCAGGCACACTGACGTCCCGCTCACCAGGCTGAACAAGGAGAGGGTCATGGTGAGCAGCCTGTCGGGCGCTAGGATCTGCCACATAACACAAGCACTCAGGTCACTTCAAGGCAAGTACTAATATGACTTAGTCATTGTCCATGCTGGTGTGAATGACCTGAGACGTACCTCCCTGGACTACATGAAAAGAGACATAGAGGAGCTCTCTGAGCATGCAGCCCAGGCCGGTATGACCCTGACCTTGAGTAGCATCTTACCCTCACCAAGAATGATGCCACAATATGAAGACAATATGATCAATTTCAACAATTGGCTTAAGTACTGGTGTCATTCAAAGGGGATCCAATGCCTGTCAGCTTGGGATAATTTGCTCGACAAGCCACGATGCTTCACTAGGGACAGCTTGCACCTGTCACCCCTGGGCTTTTGGATATTGGCAAAGGCTCTTACTACCCCCATAGTGCCTTTTTTAGGCAAGGCTCAAAAGACAAACCCACCTCCATAGGTATCACAAGGGATAAGAAACTAAGAGTAATGCTACTCAACGCCAGAAGTCTAAACCTCAAGATGCATGCACTCAAAACTCTCCTTAGCATGGAGAACATCGATATCTGTGCAGTAACAGAAACCTGGTTCAGGGATCCCGAGAGCACCCCAGCACTACCAGGTTATACCTCATACCATGCTTTTCGGCCCCAAAACTTGGACTGAACCACAAAAGGAGGGGAGTATCATTCATCAAAGATACCCACACCTCCAGGTTGGTGGCAAAGCACAAAGCATCAGAGACTATCCATGTGCAACTAACAGTAGGTAAAACTGCCTTCCAGTTTATAGCCTGCTACAGACCACCCTCCCAAACCCAGGAACCCCACTCAGCCTTCCTGAGAACACTGGAAAATATGAAGGTCTCTCCAAACACCGTTATATCGGGAGACTTCAACTACCCAAACATAGACTGGGAGCATTACTCTAGCTGCAACACCCTAGCCCAAAGGTTCCTAGAATTTATAAACTCAAATGCTATGGAACAACTTGTTACCACTCCCACAAGAGTGGAAAACATACTGGACCTGATCATCACCAACATGGGGACTCTATGCTCCAGACCAGAAGTGTATCCCACACTGGTAAGATCAGACCATAAACTAATCTCACTGGATATTCACATCCCGACCCCACTCCCTGCCCAGAAAACCACAGTGAAAAACTTCTCTTAAGCAAATTTCACACTCCTCAAAACCGAGATGGAATCCTTCAAAGCCCCCGGGCCTGTGGAAAATATGGCCCAGACTGCAGAATCCTTTATAAACGCATTCTATGAACACCTTCAGGAATGCATGGATCATGCGATCCCAAATAAAACCAAGACCCAATCATCCAAAGGCAGATGTCCTGTCTGGTGGACCCCAGCCATAAACAAACTATACAATAGAAGGATGAAGCTACTAAATGATAGAGCAAAATCCCAGAAAGGGAAGGCATCACTGATCAGTATTAGCAAAAAACTACGGGCACTCATAAAATTGTCTAAAGCCAGCTTCGAGAGAAAAATTGCACAGGACACTAAGGATAATCACAAGGCTTTCTTTAGTTATATTAGGAACCTGGGTGGTAATTCCTAGATATGCTCAGAATTAGTCCAAAATGACAAAAAATACACCAAACCCACAAACATTGCCAACATCCTAGCTGACAGGTTCAGCGCAAACTTCCCTCCCACCAAAAGGCAAATATCTATCCCAGCAGAGTGCTGCCCCTGACATCTCAGATGCTCAGGTAAGAGCCACCCTCCAAAGCAAAAAACACAGCATCAATGGGACCAGACGGTGTCCCGGGCTGCGTCCTACATGAACTCCAAGAAGAGCTTAACTCAAACATAAAACTACTGTTCAATCTCAGCCTTACTACAGGATATGTGCCCAAAGAGTGGCATACAGCAACAGTGGTCCCTCTCCATAAAGGTGGTGCCTCAATGGATCCTGGAAACTATTGCCCCATAAGCCTGACTAGCTTGGTCTGCAAAGCTAAGGAAAGGATCATCATGGACCTCATAAATAAAGATATTGGGGAGCTACAGACATTGGATCCTACCCAGTTCGGCTTTGTTAAGGGCAGATCCTGCCTCTTAAACCTGGTTGATTTCTTTGAAACAGTCACTAAGGCCATTGACAAGGGAAAGGTGGTCCACACAGCCTACCTGGACCTCGCAAAAGCCTTCGATACAATACCCCACTCGGGCACTATAGATAGGCTCACCGGCTTAAATATAAATCCCTATGTCACTAGATGGATTGCAAACTGGCTCAAGGACAGAACCAACATGGTTAGAATTTCTGGAGCCATGTCAGACTCCAAACCAGTTGCAAGTGGTGTCCCACAAGGCTCAGTCCTGGGACCTCTCTTGTTCGGTATATATTTCTCGGAGGTACAGGCCAACACGGAAGGACTGTGGCTGACCAAGCTCGCAGATGACTACAAACTGGGCACCATAATCGACTCTCCAGCTGACACAAGCATCCTCCAAAAGGGCCTCATAGAAACAGACAACTGGTGCCAGAGCCATGGCCTCAAGCTAAATGCCAAAAAGTGTATAGTCATCCCGTTTGGCAAAAACAAAGTGCCCACAAATTACCACATAGGTGGTAATCCATTAAGTACAGAAGAAGTAATTAGGGACCTGGGGAACCAAGTTGATAGCAATCTCTCATTTGACAACCATGTGGCCAAAGTGGTTAGAAAAACATTTTATATAGCCCACCTAATCATGAAGGGATTCACATCTAGATCAGGGGAGGTCATCGTGCCTCTTTAATCATCCCTTATCAGGCCCATAATTGAGTACAATGCCCCTTTTGGGATGTACCTTACCAGACACCTGCAGCAACTGGAAACACCCCAAAAGTACCTCACCAAGAGGATCAAAGGGCTCAAACAGATGCCATATGCTGCCCGGTTAAAGAAACTCCAGCTCTACTTAGTGGCATACCACCTGTTCAGAGGTGATCTGTGCCTGACGTATAAAGCCATGTCCAACCCGGAATTAATGGACATGCCGCACCTCAGAAAATCCATATCCCATCGAGCTACGCGCTCGAGAGACTTGAACCTCAGCACTGAAATAAATAGGACATGCTGGAGGGACAGATTCATAACCCAGAGGCTCCCTTCACTCTGGAATAAAATCCCAGTCCAGATTAGGCAGAGTCCCTCATTAACTCTCTTCAAGAGGAATCTTGATGAGTGGATGGGAGATTGTAGGTTTACCCCGGGTATCACTTCTGTGTCACTGTTAGACAGAGGCACAGTATAATAACCTCGAAAAAGGGCATAGCAAAATAAATTTAAAATGGGTGGCGAAAGCCAAACACATTCTGGCTAGGCTTATAAATGCCCTAGGGCAGATAGCCTAGTATGAACCTATAAACCTATGAACCTATATATAGGTATAAACAACACAAAATGATATCTACACATATATGTACTTGGATCCAGTGGACATTTGTCTACCTTGGGGGACAGTACCCTATCTGGCTTTGTACCTGATACTGCCTGTGGCACCCCTGCCAGGCACAGGTCCTGTGTCTGTGGCCAGAGATGGTGAACTGCAAACCCTGCCAGGTACAGTCTGCAGCTGTCTCACAAATCCTTGTATAGGGCAGCCACATGGTGGAACTGTGTGCATGCAGACACACACACATAAACAACAAATCTAGGACAACCACATACCCGCACATACTACATCACCATTGGCCCATAACACTACTCAGACCCCTCACACACACAAACACACATTGTCAATTGTATGACTCAGCCTAGGCCTCTGACAAACCAACAACACTCCCTGTGCATATAATGATACCTGTGCCACATCCTGTCATCCGTAACATTGATGCAGGGGCAGTCTAACATGGTGCTGATGCACAGAGTGACTGTACAATAGTGTAGCAATGGAATGCTTTGCAGCATGTTGTCAGCAGTAAAGTGAAAAGCTAACATCCTGGGTGGTGTAGCTGTGCAGCCATGATGCATTATAGCTGTAATTAACAATGTTGTATTGTTTTCACCATTATCTATTCTGATCGTGCTGTGGCTGTACATGTGCCACATGGCTGATGGGTGTAGTGGTGTCAGCAGGCCTTCTACAGTGGACACCAGTAAGGGTAGTGGGTGGTACACATGACATGGTTGGGTACAACACACAGAGCCTTTGGTTTGGATGCATTTCAGATACAAGACTGTACACATGAAGGTATGTCTCTGTGCAGGTAACTCATCTGTTGCCCATGTAATCCCACTAAAACAGGATAGGCACAACCACACATTGGTATATATGAAGCCTGCTATTTGAATGACATTAAACATGCTAACAGCAAGGTGTATGTCCCTTTCCCCACTATACTGCAATCCTCACCTCAGTAACATGGGTGTGCCAATTCTGGTGGCATAGCTCTACCCTTAGGAGGGTGTGAGGCACTCTACTACTGTGAATGGTGTAAACAACAACTAACCAACCTGATAACATACATTGTACAGTATTACAGACAGCTATGTGGGGGATAGATGCAACAGTGAGTGCAATGATGGTGGATGTGTCCACAACAGCCACACCCAGTGAGTTATAGCAACCCCAGTATTACTGCAAACCTCTACAGTGTGGAGGAGGGGATTAATACATCTACGACCTGTGAAGGACTGTATGCCCATGGGATGGCACCTGTGGAATGTTGGCATTTGCCAAGCAGTCCTGGGGGAAACATATTCTGTGAACAGAGGTAGAGCCCTTAACACCTACACACATTCCTACATGTGGGATGGTGTACAAAAGCCTGCTATGATCTACATAGGCTGTGTGCACCTCCTAACCCTCATCTATACCTGTCATGATTGTGTCAAGGATGTATACCAGGTTCAGGTGGCATTCTTTGCCTTTGACAAGTCCAACATTGGTGGCGTCCAGGGTTTTAAGATTACCAGTGACATTGGCCATGGGTTCAGTATTGATATGTTGCATGTCCCTGCAGATCAGGTCCTGGTTATGGGATCTGCTAAGGTTGGTAGTGTATTGCAGGCCAGACATGTTTGGCTGTGGGGTGGAATACCTATCCATGCCAGACATATGTTGTTTAGGTCTCTCAAACCCATTAATGGTGCATTTGGACACGTGTTTTGGTTATGTTCCCAATGTCATCTACAGATGTATGTCCATATATACCTATATAGATATATATGGGTTTACCTGTGAAAGGGAGAAAATCATTTCTCTGAACAGCCCTTTCTGCGAACTGAAAGGATGAATCTGCCATTTCGAATCGCACCAAAGTTCAAAACTCAGCAAATCGAAAAGCAGATCTACTGATTTTGAACTACAAGTTGGAATACATTTCATAATGCAGGGGGGCAAGTCACCCTGCACCCTCTACACACACCCTATTTAATATTCTAACTCCAAGATTGCAATACAGTGGGGAAAGGGACATTTTCCTGATCCCCACTATAGTGCAATCTGCACCCAAAATGCCGAATCTGCAATGAGCGAATGCATAGTGACATTCGCTCATTGCACATTATCG